>NC_136267.1:124788888-124899355 GCF_964187855.1 Myxine glutinosa | reverse complement strand
GAAAAGTGGTTTTTTAACACTAACACAAGTGCGAAATGTGGTTTTTCAACACTATCACAAGTGCAAAAAGTGTTTTTTCAACACTAATGCAAGTGCAAAAGTGGTTTCCTGCACCAACACAAGTGCGAAAAGTGGTTTTTCAACACTAACACAAGTGCGAAAAGTGGTTTTTCAACACTAACACAAGTGCGAAAAGTGTTTTTCCACAATAATACAAGTGCAAAAGTGGTTTCCTGCACCAACACAAGTGCGAAAAGTGGTTTTTCAACACTAACACAAGTGCGAAAAGTGGTTTTTCAACACTAACACAAGTGTGAAAAGTGGTTTTTCAACACTAACACAAGTGCTAAAAGTGTTTTTTGCAACACTAATACAAGTGCAAAAGTGGTTTCCTGCACCAACACAAGTGCGAAAAGTGGATTTTCAACACTATCACAAGTGCAAAAAGTGTTTTTTCCACACTAATACAAGTGCAAAAGTGGTTTCCTGCACCAACACAAGTGCGAAAAGTGCTTTTTCAACACTAACACAAGTGCGAAAAGTGGTTTTTCAACACTAACACAAGTGCGAAAAGTGGTTTTTCCACACTAATACAAGTGCAAAAGTGGTTTCCTGCACCAACACAAGTGCGAAAAGTGGTTTTTCAACACTAACACAAGTGCAAAAAGTGGTTTTTCAACACTAACACAAGTGCGAAAAGTGGTTTTTCAACAATATCACAAGTGCAAAAAGTGTTTTTTCCACACTAATACAAGTGCAAAAGTGGTTTCCTGCACCTACACAAGTGCGAAAAGTGGTTTTTCAACACTAACACAAGTGCGAAAAGTGGTTTTTCAATACTAACACAAGTGCGAAAAGTGGTTTTTGCACACTAATAGAAGTGCAAAAGTGGTTTCCTGCACCAACACAAGTGCGAAAAGTGGTTTTTCAACACTAACACAAGTGTGAAAAGTGGTTTTTCAACACTATCACAAGTGCAAAAAGTGTTTTTTCCTCACTAATACAAGTGCAAAAGTGGTTTCCTGCACCAACACAAGTGCGAAAAGTGGTTTTTCAACACTAACACAAGTGCGAAAAGTGGTTTTTCAACACTAACACAAGTGTGAAAAGTGGTTCTTCCACACTAATACAAGTGCAAAAGTGGTTTCCTGCACCAACACAAGTGCGAAAAGTGGTTTTTCAACACTAACACAAGTGCAAAAAGTGGTTTTTCAACACTAACACAAGTGCGAAAAGTGGTTTTTGCACACGAATACAAGTGCAAAAGTGGTTTCCTGCACCAACACAAGTGCGAAAAGTGGTTTTTCAACACTAACACAAGTGCGAAAAGTGGTTTTTCAACACTAACACAAGTGCGAAAAGTACGTTTTCCACACTAATACAAGTGCAAAAGTGAATCCCTGCACCAACACAAGTGCAAAAAGTGGTTTTTCAACACTAACACAAGTGCGAAAAGTGGTTTTTCAACACTATCACAAGTGCAAAAAGTGTTTTTTCCACACTAATACAAGTGCAAAAGTGGTTTCCTGCACCAACACAAGTGTGAAAGGTGGTTTTTCAACACTAACACAAGTGCGAAAAGTGGTTTTTCAACACTAACACAAGTGCGAAGTGTTTTTTCCACAATAATACAAGTGCAAAAGTGGTTTCCTGCACCAACACAAGTGCGAAAAGTGGTTTTTCAACACTAACACAAGTGCGAAAAGTGGTTTTTCAACACTAACACAAGTGTGAAAAGTGGTTTTCAACACGAACACAAGTGCTAAAAGTGTTTTTTGCCACACTAATACAAGTGCAAAAGTGGTTTCCTGCACCAACACAAGTGCGAAAAGTGGTTTTTCAACACTAACACAAGTGAGAAAAGTGGTTTTTCAACACTAACACAAGTGCGAAAAGTGGTTTTTCAACACTATCACAAGTGCAAAAAGTGTTTTTTCCACACTAATACAAGTGCAAAAGTGGTTTCCTGCACCAACACAAGTGCGAAAAGTGGTTTTTCAACACTAACACAGGGGCGAAAAGTGGTTTTTCAAGACTAACACAAGTGCGAAAAGTGGTTTTTGCACACTTATACAAGTGCAAAAGTGGTTTCCTGCACCAACACAAGTGCGAAAAGTGGTTTTTCAACACTAACACAAGTGCAAAAAGTGGTTTTTCAACACTAACACAAGTGCGAAAAGTGGTTTTTCCACACTAATGCAAGTGCAAAAGTGGTTTCCTGCACCAACACAAGTGCGAAAAGTGGGGTTTCAACACTAACACAAGTGCGAAAAGTGGTTTTTCAACACTAACACAAGTGCGAAAAGTGTTTTTTCCACACTAATACAAGTGCAAAAGTGGTTTCCTGCACCAACACAAGTGCGAAAAGTGGTTTTTCAACACTAACACAAGTGCAAAAAGTGGTTTTTGCCACACTAATACAAGTGCAAAAGTGGTTTCCTGCACCAACACAAGTGCGAAAAGTGGTTTTTCAACACTAACACAAGTGCGAAAAGTGGTTCTTCAACACTAACACAAGTGCAAAAAGTGGTTTTTCCACACTAATACAAGTGCAAAAGTGGTTTCCTGCACCAACACAAGTGCAAAAAGTGGTTTTTCAACACTATCACAAGTGCGAAAAGTAGTTTTGCCACACTAATACAAGTGCAAAAGTGGTTTCCTGCACAAACACAAGTGCGAAAAGTGGTTTTTCAACACTAACACAAGTGCGAAAAGTGGTTTTTCAACACTAACACAAGTGCGAAAAGTGGTTTTTCCACACTAATACAAGTGCAAAAGTGGTTTCCTGCACCAACACAAGTGCGAAAAGTGGTTTTTCAACACTAACACAAGCGCGAAAAGTGGTTTTTCAACACTAACACAAGTGCGAAAAGTGGTTTTTCAACACTAACACAAGTGCGAAAAGTGTTTTTTCCACACTAATACAAGTGCAAAAGTGGTTTCCTGCACCAACACAAGTGTGAAAAGTGGTTTTTCAACACTAACACAAGTGCGAAAAGTGGTTCTTCAACACTAACACAAGTGCGAAAAGTGGTTTTTCCACACTAATTCAAGTGCAAAAGTGGTTTCCTGCACCAACACAAGTGCGAAAAGTGGTTTTTCAACACTAACACAAGTGCGAAAAGTGGTTTTTCAACACTAACACAAGTGCGAAAAGTGGTTTTTCAACACTAACACAAGTGCGAAAAGTGGTTTTTCCACACTAATACAAGTGCAAAAGTGGTTTCCTGCACCAACACAAGTGCGAAAAGTGGTTTTTCAACACTAACACAAGTGCGAAAAGTGGTTTTTCAACACTAACACAAGTGCGAAAAGTGGTTTTTCCACACTAATACAAGTGCAAAAGTGGTTTCCTGCACCAACACAAGTGCGAAAAGTGGTTTTTCAACACTAACACAAGTGCGAAAAGTGGTTTTTCAACACTATCACAAGTGCAAAAAGTGGTTTTTCAACACTATCACAAGTGCAAAAAGTGGTTTTTCCACACTAATACAAGTGCAAAAGTGGTTTCCTGCACCAACACAAGTGCGAAAAGTGGTTTTTCAACACTATCACAAGTGCGAAAAGTGGTTTTTCAACACTAACACAAGTGCGAAAAGTGGTTTTTCAACACTAACACAAGTGCGAAAAGTGGTTTTTCCACACTAATACAAGTGCAAAAGTGGTTTCCTGCACCAACACAAGTGCGAAAAGTGGTTTTTCAACACTATCACAAGCGCAAAAAGTGTTTTTTCCACACTAATACAAGTGCAAAAGTGGTTTCCTGCACCAACACAAGTGCGAAAAGTGGTTTTTCAACACTATCACAAGTGCAAAAAGTGGTTTTTCCACACTAATACAAGTGCAAAAGTGGTTTCCTGCACCAACACAAGTGCGAAAAGTGGTTTTTCAACACTATCACAAGTGCGAAAAGTAGTTTTGCCACACTAATACAAGTGCAAAAGTGGTTTCCTGCACAAACACAAGTGCGAAAAGTGGTTTTTCAACACTAACACAAGTGCGAAAAGTGGTTTTTCAACACTAACACAAGTGCGAAAAGTGTTTTTTCCACACTAATACAAGTGCAAAAGTGGTTTCCTGCACCAACACAAGTGCGAAAAGTGGTTTTTCAACACTAACACAAGTGCGAAAAGTGGTTTTTGCCACACTAATACAAGTGCAAAAGTGGTTTCCTGCACCAACACAAGTGCGAAAAGTGGTTTTTCAACACTAACACAAGTGCGAAAAGTGGTTCTTCAACACTAACACAAGTGCAAAAAGTGGTTTTTCCACACTAATACAAGTGCAAAAGTGGTTTCCTGCACCAACACAAGTGCGAAAAGTGGTTTTTCAACACTATCACAAGTGCGAAAAGTAGTTTTGCCACACTAATACAAGTGCAAAAGTGGTTTCCTGCACAAACACAAGTGCGAAAAGTGGTTTTTCAACACTAACACAAGTGCGAAAAGTGGTTTTTCAACACTAACACAAGTGCGAAAAGTGGTTTTTCCACACTAATACAAGTGCAAAAGTGGTTTCCTGCACCAACACAAGTGCGAAAAGTGGTTTTTCAACACTAACACAAGCGCGAAAAGTGGTTTTTCAACACTAACACAAGTGCGAAAAGTGGTTTTTCAACACTAACACAAGTGCGAAAAGTGTTTTTTCCACACTAATACAAGTGCAAAAGTGGTTTCCTGCACCAACACAAGTGTGAAAAGTGGTTTTTCAACACTAACACAAGTGCGAAAAGTGGTTCTTCAACACTAACACAAGTGCGAAAAGTGGTTTTTCCACACTAATACAAGTGCAAAAGTGGTTTCCTGCACCAACACAAGTGCGAAAAGTGGTTTTTCAACACTAACACAAGTGCGAAAAGTGGTTTTTCAACACTAACACAAGTGCGAAAAGTGGTTTTTCAACACTAACACAAGTGCGAAAAGTGGTTTTTCCACACTAATACAAGTGCAAAAGTGGTTTCCTGCACCAACACAAGTGCGAAAAGTGGTTTTTCAACACTAACACAAGTGCGAAAAGTGGTTTTTCAACACTAACACAAGTGCGAAAAGTGGTTTTTCCACACTAATACAAGTGCAAAAGTGGTTTCCTGCACCAACACAAGTGCGAAAAGTGGTTTTTCAACACTAACACAAGTGCGAAAAGTGGTTTTTCAACACTATCACAAGTGCAAAAAGTGTTTTTTCCACACTAATACAAGTGCAAAAGTGGTTTCCTGCACCAACACAAGTGCGAAAAGTTGTTTTTCAACACTAACACAAGTGCGAAAAGTGGTTTTTCAACACTAACACAAGTGCGAAAAGTGGTTTTTCCACACTAATACTAGTGCAAAAGTGGTTTCCTGCACCAACACAAGTGCGAAAAGTGGTTTTTCAACACTATCACAAGTGCGAAAAGTGGTTTTTCAACAATATCACAAGTGCAAAAAGTGTTTTTTCCACACTAATACAAGTGCAAAAGTGGTTTCCTGCACCAACACAAGTGCGAAAAGTGGTTTTTCAACACTAACACAAGTGCGAAAAGTGGTTTTTCAACACTAACACAAGTGCGAAAAGTGGTTTTTCCACACTAATACAAGTGCAAAAGTGGTTTCCTGCACCAACACAAGTGCGAAAAGTGGTTTTTCAACACTATCACAAGCGCGAAAAGTGGTTTATCCACACTAATACAAGTGCAAAAGTGGTTTCCTGCACCAACACAAGTGCGAAAAGTGGTTTTTCAACACCAACACAAGTGCGAAAAGTGGTTTTTCAACACTATCACAAGTGCAAAAAGTGTTTTTTCCACACTAATACAAGTGCAAAAGTGGTTTCCTGCACCAACACGTGTGAAAAGTGGGTTTTCAACACTAACACAAGTGCGAAAAGTGGTTTTTCAACACTAACACAAGTGCGAAAAGTGGTTTTTCAACACTAATATAAGTGCAAAAGTGGTTTCCTGCACCAACACCAGCGCGAAAAGTGGTTTTTCAACACTAACACAAGTGCGAAAAGTGGTTTTTCAACACTATCACAAGTGCAAAAAGTGGTTTTTCCACACTAATACAAGTGCAAAAGTGGTTTCCTGCACCAACACAAGTGCGAAAAGTGGTTTTTCAACACTAACACAAATGCGAAAAGTGGTTTTTCAACACTAACACAAGTGCGAAAAGTGGTTTTTCAACACTAACGCAAGTACGAAAAGTGGTTTTTCAACACTAACACAAGTGCGAAAAGTGTTTTTTCCACACTAATACAAGTGCACAAGTGGTTTCCTGCACCAACACAAGTGCGAAAAGTGGTTTTTTAACACTAACACAAGTGCGAAATGTGGTTTTTCAACACTATCACAAGTGCAAAAAGTGTTTTTTCAACACTAATGCAAGTGCAAAAGTGGTTTCCTGCACCAACACCAGTGCGAAAAGTGGTTTTTCAACACTAACACAAGTGCGAAAAGTGGTTTTTCAACACTAACACAAGTGCGAAAAGTGTTTTTTCCACAATAATACAAGTGCAAAAGTGGTTTCCTGCACCAACACAAGTGCGAAAAGTGGTTTTTCAACACTAACACAAGTGCGAAAAGTGGTTTTTCAACACTAACACAAGTGTGAAAAGTGGTTTTTCAACACTAACACAAGTGCTAAAAGTGTTTTTTGCAACACTAATACAAATGCAAAAGTGGTTTCCTGCACCAACACAAGTGCGAAAAGTGGATTTTCAACACTAACACAAGTGCGAAAAGTGGTTTTTCAACACTATCACAAGTGCAAAAAGTGTTTTTTCCACACTAATACAAGTGCAAAAGTGGTTTCCTGCACCAACACAAGTGCGAAAAGTGGTTTTTCAACACTAACACAAGTGCAAAAAGTGGTTTTTCAACACTAACAAGTGCGAAAAGTGGTTTTTCAACACTAACACAAGTGCGAAAAGTGGTTTTTCAACACTAACACAAGTGCGAAAAGTGGTTTTTCAACACTATCACAAGTGCAAAAAGTGTTTTTTCCACACTAATACAAGTGCAAAAGTGGTTTCCTGCACCAACACAAGTGCGAAAAGTGGTTTTTGCACACTAATAGAAGTGCAAAAGTGGTTTCCTGCACCAACACAAGTGCGAAAAGTGGTTTTTCAACACTAACACAAGTGCGAAAAGTGGTTCTTCAACACTAACACAAGTGCAAAAAGTGGTTTTTCCACACTAATACAAGTGCAAAAGTGGTTTCCTGCACCAACACAAGTGCGAAAAGTGGTTTTTCAACACTATCACAAGTGCGAAAAGTAGTTTTGCCACACTAATACAAGTGCAAAAGTGGTTTCCTGCACAAACACAAGTGCGAAAAGTGGTTTTTCAACACTAACACAAGTGCGAAAAGTGGTTTTTCAACACTAACACAAGTGCGAAAAGTGGTTTTTCCACACTAATACAAGTGCAAAAGTGGTTTCCTGCACCAACACAAGTGCGAAAAGTGGTTTTTCAACACTAACACAAGCGCGAAAAGTGGTTTTTCAACACTAACACAAGTGCGAAAAGTGGTTTTTCAACACTAACACAAGTGCGAAAAGTGTTTTTTCCACACTAATACAAGTGCAAAAGTGGTTTCCTGCACCAACACAAGTGTGAAAAGTGGTTTTTCAACACTAACACAAGTGCGAAAAGTGGTTCTTCAACACTAACACAAGTGCGAAAAGTGGTTTTTCCACACTAATACAAGTGCAAAAGTGGTTTCCTGCACCAACACAAGTGCGAAAAGTGGTTTTTCAACACTAACACAAGTGCGAAAAGTGGTTTTTCAACACTAACACAAGTGCGAAAAGTGGTTTTTCAACACTAACACAAGTGCGAAAAGTGGTTTTTCCACACTAATACAAGTGCAAAAGTGGTTTCCTGCACCAACACAAGTGCGAAAAGTGGTTTTTCAACACTAACACAAGTGCGAAAAGTGGTTTTTCAACACTAACACAAGTGCGAAAAGTGTTTTTTCCACACTAATACAAGTGCAAAAGTGGTTTCCTGCACCAACACAAGTGCGAAAAGTGGTTTTTCAACACTAACACAAGTGCGAAAAGTGGTTTTTGCCACACTAATACAAGTGCAAAAGTGGTTTCCTGCACCAACACAAGTGCGAAAAGTGGTTTTTCAACACTAACACAAGTGCGAAAAGTGGTTCTTCAACACTAACACAAGTGCAAAAAGTGGTTTTTCCACACTAATACAAGTGCAAAAGTGGTTTCCTGCACCAACACAAGTGCGAAAAGTGGTTTTTCAACACTATCACAAGTGCGAAAAGTAGTTTTGCCACACTAATACAAGTGCAAAAGTGGTTTCCTGCACAAACACAAGTGCGAAAAGTGGTTTTTCAACACTAACACAAGTGCGAAAAGTGGTTTTTCAACACTAACACAAGTGCGAAAAGTGGTTTTTCCACACTAATACAAGTGCAAAAGTGGTTTCCTGCACCAACACAAGTGCGAAAAGTGGTTTTTCAACACTAACACAAGCGCGAAAAGTGGTTTTTCAACACTAACACAAGTGCGAAAAGTGGTTTTTCAACACTAACACAAGTGCGAAAAGTGTTTTTTCCACACTAATACAAGTGCAAAAGTGGTTTCCTGCACCAACACAAGTGTGAAAAGTGGTTTTTCAACACTAACACAAGTGCGAAAAGTGGTTCTTCAACACTAACACAAGTGCGAAAAGTGGTTTTTCCACACTAATACAAGTGCAAAAGTGGTTTCCTGCACCAACACAAGTGCGAAAAGTGGTTTTTCAACACTAACACAAGTGCGAAAAGTGGTTTTTCAACACTAACACAAGTGCGAAAAGTGGTTTTTCAACACTAACACAAGTGCGAAAAGTGGTTTTTCCACACTAATACAAGTGCAAAAGTGGTTTCCTGCACCAACACAAGTGCGAAAAGTGGTTTTTCAACACTAACACAAGTGCGAAAAGTGGTTTTTCAACACTAACACAAGTGCGAAAAGTGGTTTTTCCACACTAATACAAGTGCAAAAGTGGTTTCCTGCACCAACACAAGTGCGAAAAGTGGTTTTTCAACACTAACACAAGTGCGAAAAGTGGTTTTTCAACACTATCACAAGTGCAAAAAGTGTTTTTTCCACACTAATACAAGTGCAAAAGTGGTTTCCTGCACCAACACAAGTGCGAAAAGTTGTTTTTCAACACTAACACAAGTGCGAAAAGTGGTTTTTCAACACTAACACAAGTGCGAAAAGTGGTTTTTCCACACTAATACTAGTGCAAAAGTGGTTTCCTGCACCAACACAAGTGCGAAAAGTGGTTTTTCAACACTATCACAAGTGCGAAAAGTGGTTTTTCAACAATATCACAAGTGCAAAAAGTGTTTTTTCCACACTAATACAAGTGCAAAAGTGGTTTCCTGCACCAACACAAGTGCGAAAAGTGGTTTTTCAACACTAACACAAGTGCGAAAAGTGGTTTTTCAACACTAACACAAGTGCGAAAAGTGGTTTTTCCACACTAATACAAGTGCAAAAGTGGTTTCCTGCACCAACACAAGTGCGAAAAGTGGTTTTTCAACACTATCACAAGCGCGAAAAGTGGTTTATCCACACTAATACAAGTGCAAAAGTGGTTTCCTGCACCAACACAAGTGCGAAAAGTGGTTTTTCAACACCAACACAAGTGCGAAAAGTGGTTTTTCAACACTATCACAAGTGCAAAAAGTGTTTTTTCCACACTAATACAAGTGCAAAAGTGGTTTCCTGCACCAACACGTGTGAAAAGTGGGTTTTCAACACTAACACAAGTGCGAAAAGTGGTTTTTCAACAATATCACAAGTGCAAAAAGTGTTTTTTCCACACTAATACAAGTGCAAAAGTGGTTTCCTGCACCAACACAAGTGCGAAAAGTGGTTTTTCAACACTAACACAAGTGCGAAAAGTGGTTTTTCAACACTAACACAAGTGCGAAAAGTGGTTTTTCCACACTAATACAAGTGCAAAAGTGGTTTCCTGCACCAACACAAGTGCGAAAAGTGGTTTTTCAACACTATCACAAGCGCGAAAAGTGGTTTATCCACACTAATACAAGTGCAAAAGTGGTTTCCTGCACCAACACAAGTGCGAAAAGTGGTTTTTCAACACCAACACAAGTGCGAAAAGTGGTTTTTCAACACTATCACAAGTGCAAAAAGTGTTTTTTCCACACTAATACAAGTGCAAAAGTGGTTTCCTGCACCAACACGTGTGAAAAGTGGGTTTTCAACACTAACACAAGTGCGAAAAGTGGTTTTTCAACACTAACACAAGTGCGAAAAGTGGTTTTTCAACACTAATATAAGTGCAAAAGTGGTTTCCTGCACCAACACCAGCGCGAAAAGTGGTTTTTCAACACTAACACAAGTGCGAAAAGTGGTTTTTCAACACTATCACAAGTGCAAAAAGTGGTTTTTCCACACTAATACAAGTGCAAAAGTGGTTTCCTGCACCAACACAAGTGCGAAAAGTGGTTTTTCAACACTAACACAAATGCGAAAAGTGGTTTTTCAACACTAACACAAGTGCGAAAAGTGGTTTTTCAACACTAACGCAAGTACGAAAAGTGGTTTTTCAACACTAACACAAGTGCGAAAAGTGTTTTTTCCACACTAATACAAGTGCACAAGTGGTTTCCTGCACCAACACAAGTACGAAAAGTGGTTTTTTAACACTAACACAAGTGCGAAATGTGGTTTTTCAACACTATCACAAGTGCAAAAAGTGTTTTTTCAACACTAATGCAAGTGCAAAAGTGGTTTCCTGCACCAACACCAGTGCGAAAAGTGGTTTTTCAACACTAACACAAGTGCGAAAAGTGGTTTTTCAACACTAACACAAGTGCGAAAAGTGTTTTTTCCACAATAATACAAGTGCAAAAGTGGTTTCCCGCACCAACACAAGTGCGAAAAGTGGTTTTTCAACACTAACACAAGTGCGAAAAGTGGTTTTTCAACACTAACACAAGTGTGAAAAGTGGTTTTTCAACACTAACACAAGTGCTAAAAGTGTTTTTTGCAACACTAATACAAATGCAAAAGTGGTTTCCTGCACCAACACAAGTGCGAAAAGTGGATTTTCAACACTAACACAAGTGCGAAAAGTGGTTTTTCAACACTATCACAAGTGCAAAAAGTGTTTTTTCCACACTAATACAAGTGCAAAAGTGGTTTCCTGCACCAACACAAGTGCGAAAAGTGGTTTTTCAACACTAACACAAGTGCAAAAAGTGGTTTTTCAACACTAACAAGTGCGAAAAGTGGTTTTCCACACTAATACAAGTGCAAAAGTGGTTTCCTGCACCAACACAAGTGCGAAAAGTGGTTTTTCAACACTAACACAAGTGCGAAAAGTGGTTTTTCAACACTAACACAAGTGCGAAAAGTGGTTTTTCAACACTATCACAAGTGCAAAAAGTGTTTTTTCCACACTAATACAAGTGCAAAAGTGGTTTCCTGCACCAACACAAGTGCGAAAAGTGGTTTTTGCACACTAATAGAAGTGCAAAAGTGGTTTCCTGCACCAACACAAGTGCGAAAAGTGGTTTTTCAACACTAACACAAGTGCGAAAAGTGGTTCTTCAACACTAACACAAGTGCAAAAAGTGGTTTTTCCACACTAATACAAGTGCAAAAGTGGTTTCCTGCACCAACACAAGTGCGAAAAGTGGTTTTTCAACACTATCACAAGTGCGAAAAGTAGTTTTGCCACACTAATACAAGTGCAAAAGTGGTTTCCTGCACAAACACAAGTGCGAAAAGTGGTTTTTCAACACTAACACAAGTGCGAAAAGTGGTTTTTCAACACTAACACAAGTGCGAAAAGTGGTTTTTCCACACTAATACAAGTGCAAAAGTGGTTTCCTGCACCAACACAAGTGCGAAAAGTGGTTTTTCAACACTAACACAAGCGCGAAAAGTGGTTTTTCAACACTAACACAAGTGCGAAAAGTGGTTTTTCAACACTAACACAAGTGCGAAAAGTGTTTTTTCCACACTAATACAAGTGCAAAAGTGGTTTCCTGCACCAACACAAGTGTGAAAAGTGGTTTTTCAACACTAACACAAGTGCGAAAAGTGGTTCTTCAACACTAACACAAGTGCGAAAAGTGGTTTTTCCACACTAATACAAGTGCAAAAGTGGTTTCCTGCACCAACACAAGTGCGAAAAGTGGTTTTTCAACACTAACACAAGTGCGAAAAGTGGTTTTTCAACACTAACACAAGTGCGAAAAGTGGTTTTTCAACACTAACACAAGTGCGAAAAGTGGTTTTTCCACACTAATACAAGTGCAAAAGTGGTTTCCTGCACCAACACAAGTGCGAAAAGTGGTTTTTCAACACTAACACAAGTGCGAAAAGTGGTTTTTCAACACTAACACAAGTGCGAAAAGTGTTTTTTCCACACTAATACAAGTGCAAAAGTGGTTTCCTGCACCAACACAAGTGCGAAAAGTGGTTTTTCAACACTAACACAAGTGCGAAAAGTGGTTTTTGCCACACTAATACAAGTGCAAAAGTGGTTTCCTGCACCAACACAAGTGCGAAAAGTGGTTTTTCAACACTAACACAAGTGCGAAAAGTGGTTCTTCAACACTAACACAAGTGCAAAAAGTGGTTTTTCCACACTAATACAAGTGCAAAAGTGGTTTCCTGCACCAACACAAGTGCGAAAAGTGGTTTTTCAACACTATCACAAGTGCGAAAAGTAGTTTTGCCACACTAATACAAGTGCAAAAGTGGTTTCCTGCACAAACTCAAGTGCGAAAAGTGGTTTTTCAACACTAACACAAGTGCGAAAAGTGGTTTTTCAACACTAACACAAGTGCGAAAAGTGGTTTTTCCACACTAATACAAGTGCAAAAGTGGTTTCCTGCACCAACACAAGTGCGAAAAGTGGTTTTTCAACACTAACACAAGCGCGAAAAGTGGTTTTTCAACACTAACACAAGTGCGAAAAGTGGTTTTTCAACACTAACACAAGTGCGAAAAGTGTTTTTTCCACACTAATACAAGTGCAAAAGTGGTTTCCTGCACCAACACAAGTGTGAAAAGTGGTTTTTCAACACTAACACAAGTGCGAAAAGTGGTTCTTCAACACTAACACAAGTGCGAAAAGTGGTTTTTCCACACTAATACAAGTGCAAAAGTGGTTTCCTGCACCAACACAAGTGCGAAAAGTGGTTTTTCAACACTAACACAAGTGCGAAAAGTGGTTTTTCAACACTAACACAAGTGCGAAAAGTGGTTTTCAACACTAACACAAGTGCGAAAAGTGGTTTTTCCACACTAATACAAGTGCAAAAGTGGTTTCCTGCACCAACACAAGTGCGAAAAGTGGTTTTTCAACACTAACACAAGTGCGAAAAGTGGTTTTTCAACACTAACACAAGTGCGAAAAGTGGTTTTTCCACACTAATACAAGTGCAAAAGTGGTTTCCTGCACCAACACAAGTGCGAAAAGTGGTTTTTCAACACTAACACAAGTGCGAAAAGTGGTTTTTCAACACTATCACAAGTGCAAAAAGTGTTTTTTCCACACTAATACAAGTGCAAAAGTGGTTTCCTGCACCAACACAAGTGCGAAAAGTTGTTTTTCAACACTAACACAAGTGCGAAAAGTGGTTTTTCAACACTAACACAAGTGCGAAAAGTGGTTTTTCCACACTAATACTAGTGCAAAAGTGGTTTCCTGCACCAACACAAGTGCGAAAAGTGGTTTTTCAACACTATCACAAGTGCGAAAAGTGGTTTTTCAACAATATCACAAGTGCAAAAAGTGTTTTTTCCACACTAATACAAGTGCAAAAGTGGTTTCCTGCACCAACACAAGTGCGAAAAGTGGTTTTTCAACACTAACACAAGTGCGAAAAGTGGTTTTTCAACACTAACACAAGTGCGAAAAGTGGTTTTTCCACACTAATACAAGTGCAAAAGTGGTTTCCTGCACCAACACAAGTGCGAAAAGTGGTTTTTCAACACTATCACAAGCGCGAAAAGTGGTTTATCCACACTAATACAAGTGCAAAAGTGGTTTCCTGCACCAACACAAGTGCGAAAAGTGGTTTTTCAACACCAACACAAGTGCGAAAAGTGGTTTTTCAACACTATCACAAGTGCAAAAAGTGTTTTTTCCACACTAATACAAGTGCAAAAGTGGTTTCCTGCACCAACACGTGTGAAAAGTGGGTTTTCAACACTAACACAAGTGCGAAAAGTGGTTTTTCAACAATATCACAAGTGCAAAAAGTGTTTTTTCCACACTAATACAAGTGCAAAAGTGGTTTCCTGCACCAACACAAGTGCGAAAAGTGGTTTTTCAACACTAACACAAGTGCGAAAAGTGGTTTTTCCACACTAATACAAGTGCAAAAGTGGTTTCCTGCACCAACACAAGTGCGAAAAGTGGTTTTTCAACACTATCACAAGCGCGAAAAGTGGTTTATCCACACTAATACAAGTGCAAAAGTGGTTTCCTGCACCAACACAAGTGCGAAAAGTGGTTTTTCAACACCAACACAAGTGCGAAAAGTGGTTTTTCAACACTATCACAAGTGCAAAAAGTGTTTTTTCCACACTAATACAAGTGCAAAAGTGGTTTCCTGCACCAACACGTGTGAAAAGTGGGTTTTCAACACTAACACAAGTGCGAAAAGTGGTTTTTCAACACTAACACAAGTGCGAAAAGTGGTTTTTCAACACTAATATAAGTGCAAAAGTGGTTTCCTGCACCAACACCAGCGCGAAAAGTGGTTTTTCAACACTAACACAAGTGCGAAAAGTGGTTTTTCAACACTATCACAAGTGCAAAAGGTGGTTTTTCCACACTAATACAAGTGCAAAAGTGGTTTCCTGCACCAACACAAGTGCGAAAAGTGGTTTTTCAACACTAACACAAATGCGAAAAGTGGTTTTTCAACACTAACACAAGTGCGAAAAGTGGTTTTTCAACACTAACGCAAGTACGAAAAGTGGTTTTTCAACACTAACACAAGTGCGAAAAGTGTTTTTTCCACACTAATACAAGTGCACAAGTGGTTTCCTGCACCAACACAAGTACGAAAAGTGGTTTTTTAACACTAACACAAGTGCGAAATGTGGTTTTTCAACACTATCACAAGTGCAAAAAGTGTTTTTTCAACACTAATGCAAGTGCAAAAGTGGTTTCCTGCACCAACACCAGTGCGAAAAGTGGTTTTTCAACACTAACACAAGTGCGAAAAGTGGTTTTTCAACACTAACACAAGTGCGAAAAGTGTTTTTTCCACAATAATACAAGTGCAAAAGTGGTTTCCTGCACCAACACAAGTGCGAAAAGTGGTTTTTCAACACTAACACAAGTGCGAAAAGTGGTTTTTCAACACTAACACAAGTGTGAAAAGTGGTTTTTCAACACTAACACAAGTGCTAAAAGTGTTTTTTGCAACACTAATACAAATGCAAAAGTGGTTTCCTGCACCAACACAAGTGCGAAAAGTGGATTTTCAACACTAACACAAGTGCGAAAAGTGGTTTTTCAACACTATCACAAGTGCAAAAAGTGTTTTTTCCACACTAATACAAGTGCAAAAGTGGTTTCCTGCACCAACACAAGTGCGAAAAGTGGTTTTTCAACACTAACACAAGTGCAAAAAGTGGTTTTTCAACACTAACAAGTGCGAAAAGTGGTTTTCCACACTAATACAAGTGCAAAAGTGGTTTCCTGCACCAACACAAGTGCGAAAAGTGGTTTTTCAACACTAACACAAGTGCGAAAAGTGGTTTTTCAACACTAACACAAGTGCGAAAAGTGGTTTTTCAACACTATCACAAGTGCAAAAAGTGTTTTTTCCACACTAATACAAGTGCAAAAGTGGTTTCCTGCACCAACACAAGTGCGAAAAGTGGTTTTTGCACACTAATAGAAGTGCAAAAGTGGTTTCCTGCACCAACACAAGTGCGAAAAGTGGTTTTTCAACACTAACACAAGTGCGAAAAGTGGTTCTTCAACACTAACACAAGTGCAAAAAGTGGTTTTTCCACACTAATACAAGTGCAAAAGTGGTTTCCTGCACCAACACAAGTGCGAAAAGTGGTTTTTCAACACTATCACAAGTGCGAAAAGTAGTTTTGCCACACTAATACAAGTGCAAAAGTGGTTTCCTGCACAAACACAAGTGCGAAAAGTGGTTTTTCAACACTAACACAAGTGCGAAAAGTGGTTTTTCAACACTAACACAAGTGCGAAAAGTGGTTTTTCCACACTAATACAAGTGCAAAAGTGGTTTCCTGCACCAACACAAGTGCGAAAAGTGGTTTTTCAACACTAACACAAGCGCGAAAAGTGGTTTTTCAACACTAACACAAGTGCGAAAAGTGGTTTTTCAACACTAACACAAGTGCGAAAAGTGTTTTTTCCACACTAATACAAGTGCAAAAGTGGTTTCCTGCACCAACACAAGTGTGAAAAGTGGTTTTTCAACACTAACACAAGTGCGAAAAGTGGTTCTTCAACACTAACACAAGTGCGAAAAGTGGTTTTTCCACACTAATACAAGTGCAAAAGTGGTTTCCTGCACCAACACAAGTGCGAAAAGTGGTTTTTCAACACTAACACAAGTGCGAAAAGTGGTTTTTCAACACTAACACAAGTGCGAAAAGTGGTTTTTCAACACTAACACAAGTGCGAAAAGTGGTTTTTCCACACTAATACAAGTGCAAAAGTGGTTTCCTGCACCAACACAAGTGCGAAAAGTGGTTTTTCAACACTAACACAAGTGCGAAAAGTGGTTTTTCAACACTAACACAAGTGCGAAAAGTGTTTTTTCCACACTAATACAAGTGCAAAAGTGGTTTCCTGCACCAACACAAGTGCGAAAAGTGGTTTTTCAACACTAACACAAGTGCGAAAAGTGGTTTTTGCCACACTAATACAAGTGCAAAAGTGGTTTCCTGCACCAACACAAGTGCGAAAAGTGGTTTTTCAACACTAACACAAGTGCGAAAAGTGGTTCTTCAACACTAACACAAGTGCAAAAAGTGGTTTTTCCACACTAATACAAGTGCAAAAGTGGTTTCCTGCACCAACACAAGTGCGAAAAGTGGTTTTTCAACACTATCACAAGTGCGAAAAGTAGTTTTGCCACACTAATACAAGTGCAAAAGTGGTTTCCTGCACAAACACAAGTGCGAAAAGTGGTTTTTCAACACTAACACAAGTGCGAAAAGTGGTTTTTCAACACTAACACAAGTGCGAAAAGTGGTTTTTCCACACTAATACAAGTGCAAAAGTGGTTTCCTGCACCAACACAAGTGCGAAAAGTGGTTTTTCAACACTAACACAAGCGCGAAAAGTGGTTTTTCAACACTAACACAAGTGCGAAAAGTGGTTTTTCAACACTAACACAAGTGCGAAAAGTGTTTTTTCCACACTAATACAAGTGCAAAAGTGGTTTCCTGCACCAACACAAGTGTGAAAAGTGGTTTTTCAACACTAACACAAGTGCGAAAAGTGGTTCTTCAACACTAACACAAGTGCGAAAAGTGGTTTTTCCACACTAATACAAGTGCAAAAGTGGTTTCCTGCACCAACACAAGTGCGAAAAGTGGTTTTTCAACACTAACACAAGTGCGAAAAGTGGTTTTTCAACACTAACACAAGTGCGAAAAGTGGTTTTTCAACACTAACACAAGTGCGAAAAGTGGTTTTTCCACACTAATACAAGTGCAAAAGTGGTTTCCTGCACCAACACAAGTGCGAAAAGTGGTTTTTCAACACTAACACAAGTGCGAAAAGTGGTTTTTCAACACTAACACAAGTGCGAAAAGTGGTTTTTCCACACTAATACAAGTGCAAAAGTGGTTTCCTGCACCAACACAAGTGCGAAAAGTGGTTTTTCAACACTAACACAAGTGCGAAAAGTGGTTTTTCAACACTATCACAAGTGCAAAAAGTGTTTTTTCCACACCAATACAAGTGCAAAAGTGGTTTCCTGCACCAACACAAGTGCGAAAAGTTGTTTTTCAACACTAACACAAGTGCGAAAAGTGGTTTTTCAACACTAACACAAGTGCGAAAAGTGGTTTTTCCACACTAATACTAGTGCAAAAGTGGTTTCCTGCACCAACACAAGTGCGAAAAGTGGTTTTTCAACACTATCACAAGTGCGAAAAGTGGTTTTTCAACAATATCACAAGTGCAAAAAGTGTTTTTTCCACACTAATACAAGTGCAAAAGTGGTTTCCTGCACCAACACAAGTGCAAAAAGTGGTTTTTCAACACTAACACAAGTGCGAAAAGTGGTTTTTCAACACTAACACAAGTGCGAAAAGTGGTTTTTCCACACTAATACAAGTGCAAAAGTGGTTTCCTGCACCAACACAAGTGCGAAAAGTGGTTTTTCAACACTATCACAAGCGCGAAAAGTGGTTTATCCACACTAATACAAGTGCAAAAGTGGTTTCCTGCACCAACACAAGTGCGAAAAGTGGTTTTTCAACACCAACACAAGTGCGAAAAGTGGTTTTTCAACACTATCACAAGTGCAAAAAGTGTTTTTTCCACACTAATACAAGTGCAAAAGTGGTTTCCTGCACCAACACGTGTGAAAAGTGGGTTTTCAACACTAACACAAGTGCGAAAAGTGGTTTTTCAACACTAACACAAGTGCGAAAAGTGGTTTTTCAACACTAATATAAGTGCAAAAGTGGTTTCCTGCACCAACACCAGCGCGAAAAGTGGTTTTTCAACACTAACACAAGTGCGAAAAGTGGTTTTTCAACACTATCACAAGTGCAAAAAGTGGTTTTTCCACACTAATACAAGTGCAAAAGTGGTTTCCTGCACCAACACAAGTGCGAAAAGTGGTTTTTCAACACTAACACAAATGCGAAAAGTGGTTTTTCAACACTAACACAAGTGCGAAAAGTGGTTTTTCAACACTAACGCAAGTACGAAAAGTGGTTTTTCAACACTAACACAAGTGCGAAAAGTGTTTTTTCCACACTAATACAAGTGCACAAGTGGTTTCCTGCACCAACACAAGTGCGAAAAGTGGTTTTTTAACACTAACACAAGTGCGAAATGTGGTTTTTCAACACTATCACAAGTGCAAAAAGTGTTTTTTCAACACTAATGCAAGTGCAAAAGTGGTTTCCTGCACCAACACCAGTGCGAAAAGTGGTTTTTCAACACTAACACAAGTGCGAAAAGTGGTTTTTCAACACTAACACAAGTGCGAAAAGTGTTTTTTCCACAATAATACAAGTGCAAAAGTGGTTTCCTGCACCAACACAAGTGCGAAAAGTGGTTTTTCAACACTAACACAAGTGCGAAAAGTGGTTTTTCAACAATAATACAAGTGCAAAAGTGGTTTCCTGCACCAACACAAGTGCGAAAAGTGGTTTTTCAACACTAACACAAGTGCGAAAAGTGGTTTTTCAACACTAACACAAGTGCGAAAAGTGGTTTTTCAACACTAACACAAGTGCGAAAAGTGGTTTTTCAACACTAACACAAGTGCGAAAAGTGGTTTTTCCACACTAATACAAGTGCAAAAGTGGTTTCCTGCACCAACACAAGTGCGAAAAGTGGTTTTTCAACACTAACACAAGTGCGAAAAGTGGTTCTTCAACACTAACACAAGTGCGAAAAGTGGTTTTTCCACACTAATACAAGTGCAAAAGTGGTTTCCTGCACCAACACAAGTGCGAAAAGTGGTTTTTCAACACTAACACAAGTGCGAAAAGTGGTTTTTCAACACTAACACAAGTGCGAAAAGTGGTTCTTCAACACTAACACAAGTGCGAAAAGTGGTTTTTCCACACTAATACAAGTGCAAAAGTGGTTTCCTGCACCAACACAAGTGCGAAAAGTGGTTTTTCAACACTAACACAAGTGCGAAAAGTGGTTTTTCAACACTAACACAAGTGCGAAAAGTGGTTTTTCAACACTAACACAAGTGCGAAAAGTGGTTTTTCCACACTAATACAAGTGCAAAAGTGGTTTCCTGCACCAACACAAGTACGAAAAGTGGTTTTTCAACACTAACACAAGTGCGAAAAGTGGTTTTTCAACACTAACACAAGTGCGAAAAGTGGTTTTTCCACACTAATACAAGTGCAAAAGTGGTTTCCTGCACCAACACAAGTGCGAAAAGTGGTTTTTCAACACTAACACAAGTGCGAAAAGTGGTTTTTCAACACTATCACAAGTGCAAAAAGTGTTTTTTCCACACTAATACAAGTGCAAAAGTGGTTTCCTGCACCAACACAAGTGCGAAAAGTTGTTTTTCAACACTAACACAAGTGCGAAAAGTGGTTTTTCAACACTAACACAAGTGCGAAAAGTGGTTTTTCCACACTAATACTAGTGCAAAAGTGGTTTCCTGCACCAACACAAGTGCGAAAAGTGGTTTTTCAACACTATCACAAGTGCGAAAAGTGGTTTTTCAACAATATCACAAGTGCAAAAAGTGTTTTTTCCACACTAATACAAGTGCAAAAGTGGTTTCCTGCACCAACACAAGTGCGAAAAGTGGTTTTTCAACACTAACACAAGTGCGAAAAGTGGTTTTTCAACACTAACACAAGTGCGAAAAGTGGTTTTTCCACACTAATACAAGTGCAAAAGTGGTTTCCTGCACCAACACAAGTGCGAAAAGTGGTTTTTCAACACTATCACAAGCGCGAAAAGTGGTTTATCCACACTAATACAAGTGCAAAAGTGGTTTCCTGCACCAACACAAGTGCGAAAAGTGGTTTTTCAACACCAACACAAGTGCGAAAAGTGGTTTTTCAACACTATCACAAGTGCAAAAAGTGTTTTTTCCACACTAATACAAGTGCAAAAGTGGTTTCCTGCACCAACACGTGTGAAAAGTGGGTTTTCAACACTAACACAAGTGCGAAAAGTGGTTTTTCAACACTAACACAAGTGCGAAAAGTGGTTTTTCAACACTAATATAAGTGCAAAAGTGGTTTCCTGCACCAACACCAGCGCGAAAAGTGGTTTTTCAACACTAACACAAGTGCGAAAAGTGGTTTTTCAACACTATCACAAGTGCAAAAAGTGGTTTTTCCACACTAATACAAGTGCAAAAGTGGTTTCCTGCACCAACACAAGTGCGAAAAGTGGTTTTTCAACACTAACACAAATGCGAAAAGTGGTTTTTCAACACTAACACAAGTGCGAAAAGTGGTTTTTCAACACTAACGCAAGTACGAAAAGTGGTTTTTCAACACTAACACAAGTGCGAAAAGTGTTTTTTCCACACTAATACAAGTGCACAAGTGGTTTCCTGCACCAACACAAGTGCGAAAAGTGGTTTTTTAACACTAACACAAGTGCGAAATGTGGTTTTTCAACACTATCACAAGTGCAAAAAGTGTTTTTTCAACACTAATGCAAGTGCAAAAGTGGTTTCCTGCACCAACACCAGTGCGAAAAGTGGTTTTTCAACACTAACACAAGTGCGAAAAGTGGTTTTTCAACACTAACACAAGTGCGAAAAGTGTTTTTTCCACAATAATACAAGTGCAAAAGTGGTTTCCTGCACCAACACAAGTGCGAAAAGTGGTTTTTCAACACTAACACAAGTGCGAAAAGTGGTTTTTCAACACTAACACAAGTGTGAAAAGTGGTTTTTCAACACTAACACAAGTGCTAAAAGTGTTTTTTGCAACACTAATACAAATGCAAAAGTGGTTTCCTGCACCAACACAAGTGCGAAAAGTGGATTTTCAACACTAACACAAGTGCGAAAAGTGGTTTTTCAACACTATCACAAGTGCAAAAAGTGTTTTTTCCACACTAATACAAGTGCAAAAGTGGTTTCCTGCACCAACACAAGTGCGAAAAGTGGTTTTTCAACACTAACACAAGTGCGAAAAGTGGTTTTTCAACACTAATACAAGTGCAAAAGTGGTTTCCTGCACCAACACAAGTGCGAAAAGTGGTTTTTCAACACTAACACAAGTGCGAAAAGTGGTTTTTCAACACTAACACAAGTGCGAAAAGTGGTTTTTCAACACTATCACAAGTGCAAAAAGTGTTTTTTCCACACTAATACAAGTGCAAAAGTGGTTTCCTGCACCAACACAAGTGCGAAAAGTGGTTTTTGCACACTAATAGAAGTGCAAAAGTGGTTTCCTGCACCAACACAAGTGCAAAAAGTGGTTTTTCAACACTAACACAAGTGCGAAAAGTGGTTTTTCAACACTAACACAAGTGCGAAAAGTGGTTTTTCCACACTAATACAAGTGCAAAAGTGGTTTCCTGCACCAACACAAGTGCGAAAAGTGGTTTTTCAACACTATCACAAGCGCGAAAAGTGGTTTATCCACACTAATACAAGTGCAAAAGTGGTTTCCTGCACCAACACAAGTGCGAAAAGTGGTTTTTCAACACCAACACAAGTGCGAAAAGTGGTTTTTCAACACTATCACAAGTGCAAAAAGTGTTTTTTCCACACTAATACAAGTGCAAAAGTGGTTTCCTGCACCAACACGTGTGAAAAGTGGGTTTTCAACACTAACACAAGTGCGAAAAGTGGTTTTTCAACACTAACACAAGTGCGAAAAGTGGTTTTTCAACACTAATATAAGTGCAAAAGTGGTTTCCTGCACCAACACCAGCGCGAAAAGTGGTTTTTCAACACTAACACAAGTGCGAAAAGTGGTTTTTCAACACTATCACAAGTGCAAAAAGTGGTTTTTCCACACTAATACAAGTGCAAAAGTGGTTTCCTGCACCAACACAAGTGCGAAAAGTGGTTTTTCAACACTAACACAAATGCGAAAAGTGGTTTTTCAACACTAACACAAGTGCGAAAAGTGGTTTTTCAACACTAACGCAAGTACGAAAAGTGGTTTTTCAACACTAACACAAGTGCGAAAAGTGTTTTTTCCACACTAATACAAGTGCACAAGTGGTTTCCTGCACCAACACAAGTGCGAAAAGTGGTTTTTTAACACTAACACAAGTGCGAAATGTGGTTTTTCAACACTATCACAAGTGCAAAAAGTGTTTTTTCAACACTAATGCAAGTGCAAAAGTGGTTTCCTGCACCAACACCAGTGCGAAAAGTGGTTTTTCAACACTAACACAAGTGCGAAAAGTGGTTTTTCAACACTAACACAAGTGCGAAAAGTGTTTTTTCCACAATAATACAAGTGCAAAAGTGGTTTCCTGCACCAACACAAGTGCGAAAAGTGGTTTTTCAACACTAACACAAGTGCGAAAAGTGGTTTTTCAACAATAATACAAGTGCAAAAGTGGTTTCCTGCACCAACACAAGTGCGAAAAGTGGTTTTTCAACACTAACACAAGTGCGAAAAGTGGTTTTTCAACACTAACACAAGTGCGAAAAGTGGTTTTTCAACACTAACACAAGTGCGAAAAGTGGTTTTTCAACACTAACACAAGTGCGAAAAGTGGTTTTTCCACACTAATACAAGTGCAAAAGTGGTTTCCTGCACCAACACAAGTGCGAAAAGTGGTTTTTCAACACTAACACAAGTGCGAAAAGTGGTTCTTCAACACTAACACAAGTGCGAAAAGTGGTTTTTCCACACTAATACAAGTGCAAAAGTGGTTTCCTGCACCAACACAAGTGCGAAAAGTGGTTTTTCAACACTAACACAAGTGCGAAAAGTGGTTTTTCAACACTAACACAAGTGCGAAAAGTGGTTCTTCAACACTAACACAAGTGCGAAAAGTGGTTTTTCCACACTAATACAAGTGCAAAAGTGGTTTCCTGCACCAACACAAGTGCGAAAAGTGGTTTTTCAACACTAACACAAGTGCGAAAAGTGGTTTTTCAACACTAACACAAGTGCGAAAAGTGGTTTTTCAACACTAACACAAGTGCGAAAAGTGGTTTTTCCACACTAATACAAGTGCAAAAGTGGTTTCCTGCACCAACACAAGTACGAAAAGTGGTTTTTCAACACTAACACAAGTGCGAAAAGTGGTTTTTCAACACTAACACAAGTGCGAAAAGTGGTTTTTCCACACTAATACAAGTGCAAAAGTGGTTTCCTGCACCAACACAAGTGCGAAAAATGGTTTTTCAACACTAACACAAGTGCGAAAAGTGGTTTTTCAACACTATCACAAGTGCAAAAAGTGTTTTTTCCACACTAATACAAGTGCAAAAGTGGTTTCCTGCACCAACACAAGTGCGAAAAGTTGTTTTTCAACACTAACACAAGTGCGAAAAGTGGTTTTTCAACACTAACACAAGTGCGAAAAGTGGTTTTTCCACACTAATACTAGTGCAAAAGTGGTTTCCTGCACCAACACAAGTGCGAAAAGTGGTTTTTCAACACTATCACAAGTGCGAAAAGTGGTTTTTCAACAATATCACAAGTGCAAAAAGTGTTTTTTCCACACTAATACAAGTGCAAAAGTGGTTTCCTGCACCAACACAAGTGCGAAAAGTGGTTTTTCAACACTAACACAAGTGCGAAAAGTGGTTTTTCAACACTAACACAAGTGCGAAAAGTGGTTTTTCCACACTAATACAAGTGCAAAAGTGGTTTCCTGCACCAACACAAGTGCGAAAAGTGGTTTTTCAACACTATCACAAGCGCGAAAAGTGGTTTATCCACACTAATACAAGTGCAAAAGTGGTTTCCTGCACCAACACAAGTGCGAAAAGTGGTTTTTCAACACCAACACAAGTGCGAAAAGTGGTTTTTCAACACTATCACAAGTGCAAAAAGTGTTTTTTCCACACTAATACAAGTGCAAAAGTGGTTTCCTGCACCAACACGTGTGAAAAGTGGGTTTTCAACACTAACACAAGTGCGAAAAGTGGTTTTTCAACACTAACACAAGTGCGAAAAGTGGTTTTTCAACACTAATATAAGTGCAAAAGTGGTTTCCTGCACCAACACCAGCGCGAAAAGTGGTTTTTCAACACTAACACAAGTGCGAAAAGTGGTTTTTCAACACTATCACAAGTGCAAAAAGTGGTTTTTCCACACTAATACAAGTGCAAAAGTGGTTTCCTGCACCAACACAAGTGCGAAAAGTGGTTTTTCAACACTAACACAAATGCGAAAAGTGGTTTTTCAACACTAACACAAGTGCGAAAAGTGGTTTTTCAACACTAACGCAAGTACGAAAAGTGGTTTTTCAACACTAACACAAGTGCGAAAAGTGTTTTTTCCACACTAATACAAGTGCACAAGTGGTTTCCTGCACCAACACAAGTGCGAAAAGTGGTTTTTTAACACTAACACAAGTGCGAAATGTGGTTTTTCAACACTATCACAAGTGCAAAAAGTGTTTTTTCAACACTAATGCAAGTGCAAAAGTGGTTTCCTGCACCAACACCAGTGCGAAAAGTGGTTTTTCAACACTAACACAAGTGCGAAAAGTGGTTTTTCAACACTAACACAAGTGCGAAAAGTGTTTTTTCCACAATAATACAAGTGCAAAAGTGGTTTCCTGCACCAACACAAGTGCGAAAAGTGGTTTTTCAACACTAACACAAGTGCGAAAAGTGGTTTTTCAACACTAACACAAGTGTGAAAAGTGGTTTTTCAACACTAACACAAGTGCTAAAAGTGTTTTTTGCAACACTAATACAAATGCAAAAGTGGTTTCCTGCACCAACACAAGTGCGAAAAGTGGATTTTCAACACTAACACAAGTGCGAAAAGTGGTTTTTCAACACTATCACAAGTGCAAAAAGTGTTTTTTCCACACTAATACAAGTGCAAAAGTGGTTTCCTGCACCAACACAAGTGCGAAAAGTGGTTTTTCAACACTAACACAAGTGCGAAAAGTGGTTTTTCAACACTAATACAAGTGCAAAAGTGGTTTCCTGCACCAACACAAGTGCGAAAAGTGGTTTTTCAACACTAACACAAGTGCGAAAAGTGGTTTTTCAACACTAACACAAGTGCGAAAAGTGGTTTTTCAACACTATCACAAGTGCAAAAAGTGTTTTTTCCACACTAATACAAGTGCAAAAGTGGTTTCCTGCACCAACACAAGTGCGAAAAGTGGTTTTTGCACACTAATAGAAGTGCAAAAGTGGTTTCCTGCACCAACACAAGTGCGAAAAGTGGTTTTTCAACACTAACACAAGTGTGAAAAGTGGTTTTTCAACACTATCACAAGTGCAAAAAGTGTTTTTTCCTCACTAATACAAGTGCAAAAGTGGTTTCCTGCACCAACACAAGTGCGAAAAGTGGTTTTTCAACACTAACACAAGTGCGAAAAGTGGTTTTTCAACACTAACACAAGTGCGAAAAGTGGTTTTTCCACACTAATACAAGTGCAAAAGTGGTTTCCTGCACCAACAAAAGTGCGAAAAGTGGTTTTTCAACACTAACACAAGTGCGAAAAGTGGTTTTTCAACACTATCACAAGTGCAAAAAGTGTTTTTTCCACACTAATACAAGTGCAAAAGTGGTTTCCTGCACCAACACAAGTGCGAAAAGTGGTTTTTCAACACTAACACAAGTGCAAAAAGTGTTTTTTCCTCACTAATACAAGTGCAAAAGTGGTTTCCTGCACCAATACAAGTGCGAAAAGTGGTTTTTCAACACTAACACAAGTGCGAAAAGTGGTTTCTCAACACTAACACAAGTGCGAAAAGTGGTTTTTCCACACTGATACAAGTGCAAAAGTGGTTTCCTGCACCAACACAAGTGCGAAAAGTGGTTTTTCAACACTAACACAAGTGCGAAAAGTGGTTTTTCAACACTAACACAAGTGCGAAAAGTGGTTTTTGCACACTAATACAAGTGCAAAAGTGGTTTCCTGCACCAACACAAGTGCGAAAAGTGGTTTTTCAACACTAACACAAGTGTGAAACGTGGTTTTTCAACACTATCACAAGTGCAAAAAGTGTTTTCCACACTAATACAAGTGCAAAAGTGGTTTCCTGCACCAACACAAGTGTGAAAAGTGGTTTTTCAACACTAACACAAGTGCGAAAAGTGGTTTTTCAACACTAACACAAGTGCGAAAAGTGGTTTTTCAACACTAATACAAGTGCAAAAGTGGTTTCCTGCACCAACACAAATGCGAAAAGTGGTTTTTCAACACTAACACACGTGCAAAAAGTGTTTTTTCCACACTAATACAAGTGCAAAAGTGGTTTCCTGCACCAACACAAGTGTGAAAAGTGGTTTTTCAACACTAACACAAGTGCGAAAAGTGGTTTTTCAACACTAACACAAGTGCGAAAAGTGGTTTTTCAACACTAACACAAGTGCGAAAAGTACGTTTTCCACACTAATACAAGTGCAAAAGTGATTTCCTGCACCAACACAAGTGCAAAAAGTGGTTTTTCAACACTAACACAAGTGCGAAAAGTGGTTTTTCAACACTATCACAAGTGCAAAAAGTGTTTTTTCCACACTAATACAAGTGCAAAAGTGGTTTCCTGCACCAACACAAGTGTGAAAAGTGGTTTTTCAACACTAACACAAGTGCGAAAAGTGTTTTTTCCACAATAATACAAGTGCAAAAGTGGTTTCCTGCACCAACACAAGTGTGAAAAGTGGTTTTTCAACACTAACACAAGTGCGAAATGTGGTTTTTCAACACTATCACAAGTGCAAAAAGTGTTTTTTCCACACTAATGCAAGTGCAAAAGTGGTTTCCTGCACCAACACAAGTGCGAAAAGTGGGGTTTCAACACTAACACAAGTGCGAAAAGTGGTTTTTCAACACTAACACAAGTGCGAAAAGTGTTTCTTCCACACTAATACAAGTGCAAAAGTGGTTTCCTGCACCAACACAAGTGCGAAAAGTGGTTTTTCAACACTAACACAAGTGCGAAAAGTGGTTCTTCAACACTAACACAAGTGCGAAAAGTGGTTTTTCCACACTAATACAAGTGCAAAAGTGGTTTCCTGCACCAACACAAGTGCGAAAAGTGGTTTTTCAACACTAACACAAGTGCGAAATGTGGTTTTTCAACACTATCACAAGTGCAAAAAGTGTTTTTTCCACACTAATGCAAGTGCAAAAGTGGGTTCCTGCACCAACACAAGTGCGAAAAGTGGGTTTTCAACACTAACACAAGTGCGAAAAGTGGTTTTTCA
Source organism: Myxine glutinosa (assembly GCF_964187855.1). Classification (NCBI taxonomy): domain Eukaryota; kingdom Metazoa; phylum Chordata; class Myxini; order Myxiniformes; family Myxinidae; genus Myxine; species Myxine glutinosa. Next base: position 124,871,318 of record NC_136267.1, on the reverse strand, counting down.
ACACTAACACAAGTGCGAAAAGTGGTTTTTCAGCACTAACACAAGTGCGAAAAGTAGTTTTTCCACACTAATACAAGTGCAAAAGTGGTTTCCTGCACCAACACAAGTGCGAAAAGTGGTTTTTCACACTAACACAAGTGCGAAAAGTGGTTTTTCAACACTATCACAAGTGCCAAAAGTGTTTTTTCCACACTAATACAAGTGCAAAAGTGGTTTCCTACACCAACACAAGTGCGAAAAGTGGTTTTTCAACACTAACACAAGTGCGAAAAGTGGTTTTTCAACACTAACACAAGTGCGAAAAGTGGTTTTTCCACACTAATACAAGTACAAAAGCGGTTTCCTGCACCAAACAAGTGCGAAAAGTGGTTTTTCAACACTAACACAAGTGCGAAAAGTGGTTTTTCAACACTAACACAAGTGCGAAAAGTGGTTTTTCAACACTAACACAAGTGCGAAAAGCGGTTTTTCAACACTAATACAAGTGCAAAAGTGGTTTCCTGCACCAACACAAGTGCGAAAAGTGGTTTTTCAACACTAACACAAGTGCGAAAAGTGGTTTTTCAACACTAACACAAGTGCGAAAAGTGGTTTTTCCACACTAATACAAGTGCAAAAGTGGTTTCCCGCACCAACACAAGTGCGAAAAGTGGTTTTTCAACACTAACACAAGTGCGAAATGTGGTTTTTCAACACTATCACAAGTGCAAAAAGTGTTTTTTCCACACTAATGCAAGTGCAAAAGTGGTTTCCTGCACCAACACAAGTGCGAAAAGTGGGTTTTCAACACTAACAAAATTGCGAAAAGTGGTTTTTCAACACTAACACAAGTGCGAAAAGTGTTTTTTCCACACCAATACAAGTGCAAAAGTGGTTTCCTGCACCAACACAAGTGCGAAAAGTGGTTTTTCAACACTAACACAAGTGCGAAAAGTGGTTTTTCAACACTAACACAAGTGCGAAAAGTGGTTTCCTTCACCAACACAAGTGCGAAAGGTAGGTTTTCAACACTAACACAAGTGCGAAAAGTCGTTTTTCCACACTAATACAAGTGCGAAAAGTGGTTTCCTAAACTAACACAAGTGCGGAAAGTGGTTTTTCAACACTAACACAAGTGCGAAAAGTGGTTTCCTCCAACACAAGTGCGAAACGTGGATTTTTCAACACCAACACAAGTGCGAAAAGTGTTTTTTCCACACCAACACAAGTTCGAAAAGTGTTTTTTCCACACTAACACAAGTGCGAAAAGTGGTTTTTCAACACTAACACAAGTGCGAAAAGCGGTTTTTCAACACTAACACAAGTACGAAAAGTGGTTTTTCAACACTAACACAAGTGCGAAAAGTGTTTTTTTCCACACTAATACAAGTGCAAAAGTGGTTTCCTGCACCAACACAAGTGTGAAAAGTGGTTTTTCAACACTAACACAAGTGCGAAAAGTGTTTTTTCCACAATAATACAAGTGCAAAAGTGGTTTCCTGCACCAACACAAGTGTGAAAAGTGGTTTTTCAACACTAACACAAGTGCGAAATGTGGTTTTTCAACACTATCACAAGTGCAAAAAGTGTTTTTTCCACACTAATGCAAGTGCAAAAGTGGTTTCCTGCACCAACACAAGTGCGAAAAGTGGGGTTTCAACACTAACACAAGTGCGAAAAGTGGTTTTTCAACACTAACACAAGTGCGAAAAGTGTTTCTTCCACACTAATACAAGTGCAAAAGTGGTTTCCTGCACCAACACAAGTGCGAAAAGTGGTTTTTCAACACTAACACAAGTGCGAAAAGTGGTTCTTCAACACTAACACAAGTGCGAAAAGTGGTTTTTCCACACTAATACAAGTGCAAAAGTGGTTTCCTGCACCAACACAAGTGCGAAAAGTGGTTTTTCAACACTAACACAAGTGCGAAATGTGGTTTTTCAACACTATCACAAGTGCAAAAAGTGTTTTTTCCACACTAATGCAAGTGCAAAAGTGGGTTCCTGCACCAACACAAGTGCGAAAAGTGGGTTTTCAACACTAACACAAGTGCGAAAAGTGGTTTTTCAACACTAACACAAGTGCGAAAAGTGGTTTTTCAGCACTAACACAAGTGCGAAAAGTAGTTTTTCCACACTAATACAAGTGCAAAAGTGGTTTCCTGCACCAACACAAGTGCGAAAAGTGGTTTTTCACACTAACACAAGTGCGAAAAGTGGTTTTTCAACACTATCACAAGTGCCAAAAGTGTTTTTTCCACACTAATACAAGTGCAAAAGTGGTTTCCTACACCAACACAAGTGCGAAAAGTGGTTTTTCAACACTAACACAAGTGCGAAAAGTGGTTTTTCAACACTAACACAAGTGCGAAAAGTGGTTTTTCCACACTAATACAAGTACAAAAGCGGTTTCCTGCACCAAACAAGTGCGAAAAGTGGTTTTTCAACACTAACACAAGTGCGAAAAGTGGTTTTTCAACACTAACACAAGTGCGAAAAGTGGTTTTTCAACACTAACACAAGTGCGAAAAGCGGTTTTTCAACACTAATACAAGTGCAAAAGTGGTTTCCTGCACCAACACAAGTGCGAAAAGTGGTTTTTCAACACTAACACAAGTGCGAAAAGTGGTTTTTCAACACTAACACAAGTGCGAAAAGTGGTTTTTCCACACTAATACAAGTGCAAAAGTGGTTTCCCGCACCAACACAAGTGCGAAAAGTGGTTTTTCAACACTAACACAAGTGCGAAATGTGGTTTTTCAACACTATCACAAGTGCAAAAAGTGTTTTTTCCACACTAATGCAAGTGCAAAAGTGGTTTCCTGCACCAACACAAGTGCGAAAAGTGGGTTTTCAACACTAACACAAGTGCGAAAAGTGGTTTTTCAACACTAACACAAGTGCGAAAAGTGTTTTTTCCACACCAATACAAGTGCAAAAGTGGTTTCCTGCACCAACACAAGTGCGAAAAGTGGTTTTTCAACACTAACACAAGTGCGAAAAGTGGTTTTTCAACACTAACACAAGTGCGAAAAGTGGTTTCCTTCACCAACACAAGTGCGAAAGGTAGGTTTTCAACACTAACACAAGTGCGAAAAGTCGTTTTTCCACACTAATACAAGTGCGAAAAGTGGTTTCCTATACTAACACAAGTGCGGAAAGTGGTTTTTCAACACTAACACAAGTGCGAAAAGTGGTTTCCTCCAACACAAGTGCGAAACGTGGATTTTTCAACACCAACACAAGTGCGAAAAGTGTTTTTTCCACACCAACACAAGTTCGAAAAGTGTTTTTCCACACTAACACAAGTGCGAAAAGTGGTTTTTCAACACTAACACAAGTGCGAAAAGCGGTTTTTCAACACTAACACAAGTACGAAAAGTGGTTTTTCAACACTAACACAAGTGCGAAAAGTGTTTTTTCCACACTAATACAAGTGCAAAAGTGGTTTCCTGCACCAACACAAGTGCGAAAAGTGGTTTTTCAACACTAACACAAGTGCGAAAAGTGGTTTTTCAACACTAACACAAGTGCGAAAAGTGGTTTTTCCACACTAATACAAGTGCAAAAGTGGTTTCCTGCACCAACACAAGTGCGAAAAGTGGTTTTTCAACACTAACACAAGTGCGAAATGTGGTTTTTCAACACTATCACAAGTGCAAAAAGTGTTTTTTCCACACTAATGCAAGTGCAAAAGTGGTTTCCTGCACCAACACAAGTGCGAAAAGTGGGTTTTCAACACTAACACAAGTGCGAAAAGTGGTTTTTCAACACTAACACAAGTGCGAAAAGTGTTTTTTCCACACTAATACAAGTGCAAAAGTGGTTTCCTGCACCAACACAAGTGCGAAAAGTGGTTTTTCAACACTAACACAAGTGCGAAAAGTGGTTTTTCAACACCAACACAAGTGCGAAAAGTGGTTTTTCAACACTAACACAAGTGCAAAAAGTGGTTTTTGCCACACTAATACAAGTGCAAAAGTGGTTTCCTGCACCAACACAAGTGCGAAAAGTGGTTTTTCAACACTAACACAAGTGCGAAAAGTGGTTTTTCAACACTAACACAAATGCGAAAAGTGGTTTTTCAACACTAACACAAGTGCGAACACTAACACAAAAAGGGACAGGAAAATATGCACCGGCAATAAATGTTCTAATCGGGACGTCCCCACACAATGATTTCGGATACGAGACGAGGGAATACGAATTAAGGAAACGAAAACGTTCGTTATGTACGGGGAAATGTGGTGTGCGGCCTTCTCTGTCCGTCGTCTTGTTCACCGTCCACACGCGGCTCCAAGCTCCAGTGCGAGGAAACCCCTTCGTCCGCTCGCATGCGTCGCCAAGCCCCGAAGCGACTCACTCCGCTGCACAACCACGAGGTCCCTCGCTCCTGTACCAACTCTCGCTCCCAGCACCAACACTCTACGAAGGGCCGAGCACCGCTCCACGCACCACGAAGAACGCGATCTCCAACACGAGCATGAACTCAGAACGAAGAACGAAGAAGAATGGCAAAAAGGGAGAGAGGGCCAGAAGGGAAAGAGAGAGACGTGCAGCGCAAGAGACCAGCGAAGAACCCCAGAGCTAGAGCCGGAGCTGCTGAAAATGTCCTGCAGCACCTTTTTATAACCTGCGGCGGTGACATCAGCCTTGGCGTGCCACCCAATAAGTGCCTTCCATCGAACCTTCCAGCACCTTCCCTCCAATCACACGTTCCCTGTGGCGTGGTTGTAGCTCGTGATACTCGATGTGGCTAGGCCTGCCGGAGGTGTAGCTGGCGGCGGCCACCCGGCGGTGCCCCGAACTGGCTTCCTGCCTGTTTTTTTCCAAAGTCATGGTAAGGGAGGGGAATTTAATTACTGTTGCACGAAAGGGCCTATCTAAGTGTTTATATGGGTATGCATTGCCATAAGGGACAACAGTTTGATTACCAGGTGTGACACACAAGGGCTGTTATCTTTAATCCCTACAACTACCTAGCACATGAACATCCTGGTATGTTCACAGGTATCCTCCTTAACCGACAAACCGGACTAAACACACAGAAATTATTACAGGGCAGATTCCTTATCGCGACAGACGAAGCATGTTACCTATTCAGATCTACCTGACTCTAGATATTCCTCTACCCCACCGACCTAACAATATGTATTGTTCATTTGATGCAAGTGACATTTTCATTGTTCTATCTTTAATAGTGTTATTATTACCTTCGCAAAAGCGGAAGGTTATGTTTTGATCGCTGTGTATTTATTTGTATGTCTGTGTGTGTGTGTGTGTGTATGTTATTCGCATAACTCAAAAAGTATTCAACCGAATTGCATGAAATTTGGTGGGATGATTGGTTATTATACGGGACACATTTGATTAGATTTTGGGAGCAATCGGGTCAAAGGTCAAGGTCAAGGTCACGAAAAGGTCAAAATCGTATTTTTACCATAGCGCGGTCAATTTTTATCCAATTGGCATGCACCTAATGCCAAAATGTTCAGAATTCAATGCCCGATCTTGTGATATACGACATGACCCAGTGAAGACATTACCCTTGTTAGCGGTTGGGGGTCAAAGGTCAGGGGGGTCACGACCTTGCAAAATGTGCGTTTTTTGTCATAACTCGGTCAATTCTTATCCGATTTGCATGAAATCAGCACCAAACTGTTCACTGTTCTGTTCCCTACACTCCCATGCCAAGTACAGAACAGTAGCTGCGGCGAAGGTATGCGCTCTACCGAGTGCCCGTTCTAGTTGTGTATGTGAGAGTTCTTAATACAACTCGATGGTATTCATGGAATACTTACCCTGCACAGTCAACTTGTTGCGAGCCAACTCTTCTGTTTTTGAACATTTTTTTTTCTTTCATCCAATATGGCTGCCAGACCACGTGAGCGATGACATCATAAATTTATATTCTCTAATATAATTGTTGCACAGATCACACTCAATACATTTCAAACTGATCAGATTAAGCGTTGTCCCTCTCTAATTATGACGTCATAATTATGGCACCAATGACGTCATCGTTAATAACACCTATTCCCCATATGGAGTTCTTTACAATGAGCCATGTTTCAATTTTTTCCATGCAGCGGTTTTGGAGATATAGAGGTGCAACATTTTTCGGTTTTTCCAAGATGGCACCTGTACCGCATGGCCTATGATGTAATGATTATCAATAAAATATTCTACAGGAGGAGGCGCTCCTATGGTAAAAATGTTGTGTCCATCAGACCAACAGTTGCTGAAAAAAATTCAAAATGATCGGATGCATAAGTGTTGTATTTGTCGAATTATGATGTCATAACGAAGGCATCGATGACATCATCATTAACATATCTTATTCCCCATGGGGAGTCATTGACAATGAGCCAGGTCTCAATTTTTTCCATGGCGTGGTTTCAGAGATATAGAGGTGCGAAGTTTTTCCAAGATGGCGCCTGTACCACGTGACCTATGATGTCATAATAATCATTAAAATATTATACAGGAGGAGGCATATGGTGAAAATTTCATGTCAATCGGACCAACGGTTGCCGAGAAAATGAATTTTTGAAATGCAGACACGTATGGCATATGGCACACGTACGTAACTGAATGTTTAACCCCGCTTTTCGCTTCGCGAGCGCAGGGTAATTACTTGTTTTGTTCTAGAATTGCATTGGTGTGGTTTTACCATGGTTTATTGGAACACGCAAAATAACAAATCTTTCTGCCATATTCCTGCTCCAGACTCTGAGGTGCACCGTAACCGGGATTTGGGGAGGTAATACGTAACAATATCATGATGGAAAGATTAACAGATTCGAATATGGGGTCAAGAGGTGAAAGGTCAGAGTCTTTAATAGGTATTCATTACCATGATAACTTAAGAACGGCTGAAGGAAACCAAGTCAAACTTCGTACAAGTATGCGTAATGATGGAAAGATAAACGGATTAATATATATATATTGTTACATTTGTAGGGGGGCAATTGTGCTCCGACTGTTGTGAAGAAGAAGAAGAACCACCTCGATGTACCATCAGTAGGGAATTTGTGTAGACTGGACTGTCGTGTAAGCTTGCATCTTCGTCCCCATCACGAGGGGTGGGGCTTGTTAATTAGCGAGGGATTATGGGTAAATTAATCCCCTGTGTGTAATTACCTCTGTAATTTATTCCTCTGTTTCTTATGACACCGCACTAGACACCGAGTCAGAATCGTGCATTTAAATACAATAATTAATAAAAACTAACCGGAAGCCGTTGAACCGGAAGCCGACAGCCAGGCATGAAGCACTACCGCCGATTACACAGACTTGGTAAGCGCATAGGACAGGCAGCTCTATGGAGACACGCCCAAAGAGCGGTGATTGGGCGGGGATTTGATTGGCACCGAGGACTGGTAAGGTGGCACGCACTGGTTGGATCAGCCACGGAGACGTGTAGAGATGACGTCAGAGCCTGGACGTTAAAATGAACGCTCTGACCGACATTTTTCCTCTCTTGCTTCCTTCTCGTTCTGGATGCCATAGTGAACGGTCGTGGACCGACATTTTCTTCTCTTGCACCTTCTCGTTTTGGACTTTAGGTTGCATATTGGTCTCTCCCAGCATCGACATTTTGTCCTCAGCATCGACATCTTTTCACCCCTTATTTTGTTGGACACCATTGCGAGCGATCGTGTGCTGACACCTTGCTAGTGGTCATGAGGAAGAGCCGCGGGCCGGGCACTGCGGTTTTCCGTGCAGAGGTTGTGAGGACACGCACGACTGGAAGAGCGAGCTGCATGCCTGCTCGCTCGCTTCACGCGCGAGGCCCAGTTCCCAATAAGTCTGCGGTTTCCCACGCAGGGACGCGGCCCTGAGACAATTCCCGACAAGACTCGGGAGCCGCTCGCAGATAATGCCAACCACACCTTTTATTTTTATATCATTATATTTCCCTTTGTCTGTGTACTGAGTCTGTGTGGAGGTCCCTCAATTTAGGAATTTAGTTATATTTCGCCGTGTTTTCCTTGTTACCGGCATTTCTTTGATATACCTGTTTATTTTTGTACATTTTAAATCATGTTCGTTTGAGTTTATTTATTACAGTGTGAAGACTACCGGTGGGATCCATGAAGGTAAGTGCTCTTGCCCCACCCCCTCCCCACGCGTATCCTCCGCTATATTTTCTCGATTATATTTTTGACTGCATACCTCAGAGTTAAAGCCCGTTCGAAAACCGTTTCCTTGGAAGATTTTAATCACCAGGAACGCGACAATATTAACGGATTAGATTATGGGGTCAAAAGGTCAGAGGTCCCATTAGGTTAAAAAAAATTCTGTTACTGTGCTAACCTGTGAGCCAGTGATGCGAGTGGGGGGGGGGGGGGGACATTTTCTGGGAAAATTATTTTGAAGTGGCTATGAAGAAGATAATTATGTTCTTTGTCATTTTCATGAATTTGATACAATCGCATAGTCACCAATTTGAAATCTGCTATCAAACTTCAAATGATTTGACGATATATCATGAAGTCGGAAGACTTCCTATGTAGGGATGACACACAATTCCTCAAAAATGAAAATCTATCAGGATACAAACGTGTAAACCTATAAAAGTACGAACCAATCAGTCGTCTGTGGAGGATTTCACATCAAATAACACTCATTAACCCTTTGTGTGCTGCATCTTGTTTTTTTTCTTCAAAATTTTCATTTAAAAATCACTTTCTTTCTTTTTTTGAAAAAAAAAGAAGAATTTTCATCTTGTGACAAACCTGAAACAGGAGCACGCAAAGGGTTAAACGTTTGGACAGCATCGCTGAACTCCAAAATTGATAGCGCAAACATAGCCCATTTGTAATTCTTCTTTTCAGACAGTAACTCAACATTGGGTTAAGCTCATTACTTTGTCCAAACCGAATCTACTGCATTTTACGGTGGGGAGGTCCATGACACCTCAAATTTTTCATAACTTGAAAGGATTCCACGAAAAGTAGGTGTGAATGAATATTCACGCATTGGGCAATGAAGTGTCAAGAGCGGTGGGCGGGACAAAGGCTTGTCAATCAACATGGTGGGGGCGGAGCCACAAAACCCATTTAACCGTATGTACTATTTAGAATGTTAGATTGTGTATAAAGTATGTACAGTGCTGTACCATTACAATGTGAATACATCTATAAAGTTTGGACTACAACATTTATAAACTAGAGAGCATACCTCGGCCAAAGTGAACGGTTTTCGTTTTGTATCCCTCTGTCTGTCTGATAGGTCAGATCTCGATCCGGACTTGACCCAAAATCTAATTGGCTTGTTCTTGTTGCCGAAACAAACTCGTCCAACAAGTGTTGTCATAAGTCGTCCACAACTTTTTGAAATGTCATCCTATGCTGTATATACAGTAGTTTTGGCCCGATCACTCAATGGTGAAGAATCACGGAAAATTTTTTTTAACTCTCGTATCGCGATCCGGATCTTCACGAAAATGTAAACAATTCTGGCTCAGTTAGCACTTTCTCAAATGTAACAACAACTAAATAAATTTCACTATGGGCGAGCAAAGAGGCTCCTTCGGAAGAAAACGTGAAGGAACATAGTTACACAGCACTGCAGTAAGAGTATCTACCTGGATCACACTTTCAGTATTCACTAATCACGTGACACATTTTTAGCGCATGCGTGCACCGTGCACTCCGTGCTTCGACAAATGAAATCCAGCACGACATGCACGAGCTGCTCTGTGTTATTAAATAATGCCCACCAGCGCAGTATCGATATAAGAGATAAACTTACTTTAGGAAAGTAAATATTGACTTATACATAATTAGATGATGTATTTGGAGATTGTGGATTGTACAGAGCAACGCATTTTGTTATATTCGAGTATAAAGTGTGGGGTGTGGGGGGGGGGGGAGGTATGTGCCCCACCCATTGACGCCCATGAGTATAAGTATATAATATTATGATGCAAAGATGAACTGATTAGATTTCGGCGTCAAATGTCATGTCAGGTATAAATGTGATTATTGAGACAGCTGAATGGATTTAAATCAAACTTAGTACAAGTATACTTGGCAAAAAAAGAAACGCAAGTTGATAAGACGCATTTTTTAAATGTGCATTGTTGGGCACAAATTATCAATGACAAAGATTTGTAATACCATTTTAAGCACCTGTATTTTCAACCACATTTCTTGAGCGTCATGCCTCACTGAACCACCACAATGGGGGTTGAATGGATTTTCAAACAATCACTTACTGTGGCTTCCAAGGCTAAATTGCATAAGAATGTTGATGTTCCTGTGGTAGTCCATGGTCCATGGAGGCTTGAACCGAATTCACTGAGCAGACGACAATGCCATGAGTTGTTAGGGTTAGGGTTAGGGTTAGGGTATGGTAGGGTTTGACATAAAAACTTGCGTTTCTTTTTTTGCCAAGTATATATATAATAATGTAAGAATGTGGGCTTAGGCATATTGGTCGATGTTGTGATGTCGAAGAGTGCCGTTCTAGATATTTTCGCTTCGCGTACGCAAAGCCAAAGGTAACTACAACAGCACTCAGAAGGCATACCTGCGACAGGCTGAACCGTTTACGTTTTGTACCCCACTGATGGGCTGTGTTTAGGGTAGTCCAGCCACCAGGTGTCTGTATACAAGTGACACCTTTCCTGCCTCCCTACATTATTGAGCCTTCCCCTGTCGTTTGCCGTTCCTTTTATGGTACTTCCTCCCCATGAGCATAACTCACGGCAGCATCACTAAGTTGGTGAAAGTCTGCATTGTCCAATGAGCACGGCCCACTGGCGCTTCAATGGGTCTCATGGTGTTTATAAAAGCATGGACAAGATCGTGCTGAATTCGTGACTTGGGGCTTGCAGCGATTCTTTACAGTCTGCAGCAGTGAACGTGGCAGCAGTTTCCAGTCTTAGGGATCTGTGGTCATTTCTTGGTGCCTGCTGTGGGTTGTTGGCCCTTCATCTGCGGGCTGCTGGAGAGAGACCGTGAGCAGAGATGCGTGATGCACGACTGTGTGCCCGGACAAGCACGTGGACGACGGACCACAGCTTGTGTGGGCAGATTGGGCCCGCGCTTGCACCTCTCCATGCAGAACCTCGATGAACTCCGCTCGGCTATTCCTTTCAGCGATTCCACTGTGGTCGTGCGTTCGAAGATGCCGATTCGTGCCAAATTAACCCAACAAATGTGAAGACCTTTGCATTCCACAATAAATAACAAAAGGTACAGATAAATTCAAAGTACACCGACCCCATGCCAAATAAATAAATAAATAACATCCTTCAGCGCGGCATTGCCAGGGCACCTTCGGCATCCGGCGACACTGCCGTGCAGCACATAGAGACGGTATTGGGAGGAAGACAACAACAACAACAACAACAACAACAACAACAACAACAGGCATTTTAAGGCCATTTCCCCTGCTAGAGCGGGGATTAGCCTTGCGGTCCCCATGACAATCTTCTCCATTTTGCCCTATTTTCTACATCTCCCTTGTTAACCCCCTTGCCCGCATTTCTTCTTCCACCATCTTTAGCCAAGTCTTTTTCGGTCTTCCCCGTCCTCTACTTCGTTCTACATTCATTTCCATGACTCTTCTCAACCAATCACTTTCATCCTTCCTCAACACATGACCAAACCATCTCAACCTGTTTCTCTTCACAGCATCAATCACAGGCTCTATTCCCATCATCTTTCGCAATTCATCATTTGTCTTCCTCTCTCTCAACGATACTCCACACATCCACCAAACCATTCGCATTTCCACCCTTTCCAGCCTTCGTTGCTGCTCTACGTTCACTACCCATGTCTCGCTCCCATATTGGGAGGGAGAGGTGTACAATAATTGATTGATTAATTGTATAATTAAAATCAATAAATAGCAATCATAAAATAATTTCTTCATCAATTGGCTAATGGGATACCTCAACCACCAGTGTTTCATCTGAAGCTGTAAATTTTTGAAAATTAAAGAATCCATTAATCGGGAAAAAATGTTTTTTATTGATTCATCAATAAATAATAAATCGATTAATCAATAAATCAAAAATGTCCTTTATAGCCACATCACTTGGTCACTATCATGTCCGAATATCAGCTTCCCAGTTCAAAAGGTGCCTGAGATATTACCCGGATGAGAAAGGAAATAAATAAGTACTTAATTAATCGATAATAAAGTAATTGATCAATTAATTGATTAATCAAAAAACCAAAAAAAATACCGTTTTTGCCAAAGCACGTTATCACGATTGTGCCGAAATTTCAGCTCAAAGGCCTAGCTCAAAGGATGGCTGAGATATCGCCTGGACAAACAAACAAACAAGAAAGAAAGAAAATTAGTACTCCCTTTCAGCGTGCGTCTTCGCCCGGCAATGATGTCAAGCAGCGTCCGGAGATGGCATAGGAAAGGAGCGGTGTACAATATACAATTATTTTAATAACAATAATACACAAAATTATTGAAGTGCCTTGGACAGTAAGCACTTTTAACCACATGTTCTCATCAGTCATCCGTTTCAATTGGGAATTAATGTTCCTCGCACGTTTTGTCATCTTTCTCGGCAGCAAAAAAATGACATCACAGATGCTACTGAATGTAACTTGTGATAACAGGCCAAAACGTCCAATAAAGTCCGAACAGTAAGACTATCGAGGCAAGCGAGCTAAATCACAATTTCGAGTTTTATTAGTGCACATTTTGATGTTTAAAAAAAGAAGAAATTTAGCTAAGATTGACACAGGGTTATTTTATTTATCAGTTCATTTCTTCCTTTATGCGAGGGATGTCCGGAGGCTACAAGCGTGGTAAGTGGCTGGTCCGTAAAAGTCAAATAACTTTTTATTTAAACAAAGAGGGTGAAATAGAAAGGAACAACTTATTGGTCACACATCTGTAATCACATTTCTGTAATGCTCCAAGGCAACATAGCTATGTGAGTGCCCACAGATTCGTATCCGTATTCTGGCATTCTGCCCAAAGGCAGGCTCAGTACTGTCAAAGCAGCTTAACAAAGGTTATACTGGGTTGTTTGCCATTGCCTTCCCATTGCCCACAGATAAGGACTCAATGAAGAAGTCTCACAAAGGAATTCCTGGTAATGCAAGATTGTAGTACGTGCTGAAGAGGTCATCCATTGTCAAGCCGCATCTTCACCCTGCGATGTGGCTGGCTGGATATTCTGGGTAAGCTCTCCTTCAAAGTCTGAGTGAGCTTGTACACTTGGCAGATGGTTTTGCGATTGACACTCTGTGTCATATGAATGATCGTGTCCTGATCCACGTACAAGTGCTGATCGACCGTCTGAAAGACAGCACAGACAGGCCTTAATGATTTCATTTGTGAGCTGCTGCTACATAGTATTACAATTCTCTGCAGTGTTATAACATTCATAATGTGGAAATTGTACAGGAAGGAATCAAGAGCATGCAAAAAATACGTTTAGACCAAAATTATCATGACAGTAATTTACAGAATACTCAGCTAGCTCATCATAGTTTCCACCCAAAAAGTAAGACAAATGCTAGATTTTCATGATAGTCTTCGCTTCGTTTGCCTTATTAATGCAGGCCTGCACGAAGAATTAGGAATTGTTGATTTGATAAATAATTGGAAGCTTCAATCCTTTAGCCACCATGAATGATTTCCAAATTTACAAGAGCAGAATCTTCTAACGAGCAATTAGGGAACTGCGCGGTTCACACTAATAAACAAACTCAAACCTTCAGATATAATACCTGTACACTTGATAACATGGCACATAATTATCTGGTTTTGCAATTGCAACAAAGACTACATATTATGCAATCACTTTCTAGAAAGCTGCATTGGCTAAATAATTAATGCAATTTCATATTTCGAGAAGATTATTTGTTTTATTAAGAAATCAGACTGAAACCACCTTTAGAGGCCATTTTTCACCGCAGAGCAGGGGTTGGCCTTTTTCAGGCACCGTGGTCCCCTTTTTTGAAGCAATGTTTTACGGCTGGATGCCCTTCCTGCCGCCAACCCTGTTAGTCGTCTCTTGTGACACACAGGGAATTACCAGTGAACTGGTACTCAATTTGCCGACCTCAGAAGGATGACAGGCTGAGTCAACCCCCCTGGCGTTAACTCAGCGATCGACTGGGATTTGAACCCAGGATCCTAGGATCCCAAGCCGGCACCCTAACCGCTAAGCCGACAAACCACATCAGACTATTGGTTATAATCAGATGAACGCGTTTGCAGGTTAAAAAGAGTTACCCAAATAGCCAATCACAACTATGGACGGTCCAGGAAATTGTGACCACGTTCTATATTCAAAATTGCAATAAAAATACATCGTTGAGTGACTACAAATATGACAATTAGAGCAAATTTAAAAGTTATTACAAGTCAGGAGACGACGATGGTTCACGAGCGAGCGCTATTCAATGACAAAGGACGGACTATAACCGAAACAGGCCTGGACAGGCCAGGCCTGGAAATGTAAAAACGAAGGTTACTGACCTTGAAATGATAGAAAATAATGTATAATCAGTTATGACGTTAGTTAGCTACACAATACCGAAAATTCGGTGAAATATGAAATGAAAATAAATAAATAAATCAAATGGAAATATATATATATTTGAAAAATCGAGCTCCATGGGGCTAGACACATGACATTGGCCTAACCAAATATCGAAACCCCTGTCAGATTCCACCAAACTCCTCAGAGAAGATGTAGCTTGAACTCGATTACCCCCTAAAAAGACATCTTTTTCAGGCGTGGCTCTGCCCACAATGGGCGCAATACCCCCACTCTAGGCAGGACACAACTAGATCATGATATCAACCTCCCACCCAAGTTTCATCAAGATCGGATGATATCATCGGGTAGTTATGCTGCGGACAGACAGACACACAGACAGACGCACACACGTGACGAATATAGTGGTCACTTGATAACTCGTGAATCAATAAGAAAGATATTTAAAGCCAATCCATTGTGATATGAACCGTACTTCTTTTTTACCTCTACAGCATCGAAGGCATATTGAGCAACTTGCACAAACATAGCAGGGAAAAACAAAAACACTTGGAAGAAATTACAGGACAATGGATGAATCAACGCAGCATTTGGGATTTGAACCCAGAATTCCAGCCTCATGAGCTCTGTGCTCAAATGGGAATGCCAAAAAGACCAACCCAATTTAAAGTAAAATTTATGCGAACCACCCATATGTGATTAAATAAATAAATTGACATACTTATTAGGCAAGTTTAACTTTTTCCTCTTTTCAAATATAATATTAAAAAGCATGGTCTAATATCAATGTCTCATAAATAAAAACAGTACAAAATAAAATAGCAATACGACACAAATAGGTAAAAAAGTAAAAGGTTTAAGGTTTGCACCATATGTTGGCTCTTAAAATAACTTTATATTCTTTATACTTAAAAAGCAAAATAAAAATAAGAAAAGTAGGCCTCAAATTTTGGGCAGCATGCTCTGCCCATCGACTGGAGGAATTA
This sequence comes from Myxine glutinosa, assembly GCF_964187855.1. NCBI lineage: Eukaryota > Metazoa > Chordata > Myxini > Myxiniformes > Myxinidae > Myxine > Myxine glutinosa. The sequence goes on along the minus strand of NC_136267.1, from coordinate 124,855,860 downwards.
ACTGGAATGAATGAGATGCAGACTTTATAAGAACTGCACACACCTTCCATTGGCTGGTTATTGTAGGGGGTGCTGATTGGTAGTTCATTGTGTGTTGCTGATTGGCCAGTGTGGTTTTGCTCATTATGGTCCATTGTCCTCAATGTGTTGATTGATACCTATGTTTGTAGGTGTCTGCTTGTTAATGAGGGAGAGCCAGATATCATAAACGGGTAGTCCATTTTCTTGGGGGACCATGTGATGTAAATGTATCTCCTTTAAGAGCCAAACATATGGTGCAAACCGTAGACCTTTCACTTTATTGTTATTCCACCATGGAAACTTTTAAACAGCACAAATAGGTTCCTCACTATAGCTATTTATCACAATTGTACAACAATTCCTTATGTCAAACTACATTAAAAACGGAACTCCATACCGTTTATGCCCGAGACGGGAAACATTCAACATGGACTTTCACTACACAGGTGTTAAATGCATTATCAGTCCTGTCTGAATCTGCACAAAAACCACACGAGGCCAATTTGAGATGACAACGAAAATATATCCGCAAGTTGGTGGGAAATGCATACTCTAGCAACTGGAATTTCTTATCAAAACAGTGCACGCGTCGCAGACTAAATGCCTGCTGAGAGGAACGTACGACGTCCCACGGCCCCTGTAATGGAATGCTCTTTAATCGCTGTCCTGTAGAGTTATCGTGGAGATGGATGACTGCATCGCCAGACGACTCAGCATCAGACACCACCGCAACGATGATGAGATCCAGCTCATCCTCATAGTCTACTAACTGGATCGTCTGCAGAGCACACAAAGTATCAGGCATATTGTTCAACGTTCAATCATGAAGTTTCAAGTAATCCATTGGCCACCCGATGTTGTAAAGTTTTCGCTTCCAAGCCAATGAAAAATTCAATGGTATCTACACACCCCATAATGCAATGACTACGGTGCCCCTTCGGTCTGCACACAGCGTGTTCATCAAGCTCACCTTCCGTTGTAGACCAACGTCGAATTGAGAGAACCTTTTCTTTATCAATCGACCATAAGACGACGTTGCTGTGGCCAACTCGGGCTACGTACAACACGGGGAAGATTCCACAGCATTCCATTTATCTTCTTGTACTTCACTTACTTCAACTGAACTTGGATAAGCAACTGCAATTACTACCTGGTATTGCGTACTGAACACATTTTAAAGGCAACAAATCATGAAATGAGTCCTTGTGGTACAAATGGAGCAACAAACCCATGGACTTTCAGTGAAAGCTCAAATTTAGACAGATCGGTAGATACACCGATTCAGCCAAATGAAGTTCAAACGCAATGCTGATGATATATGGTGAGCAAGAAGAGACAGGAGCAGAAGTAGTGGAATTTTTCCTCTCACCCTTTCATCTTGTTTGGTCGAGACTGAGAACTCCCTGTGCAGAGAAGTCTTACCATTTTTTAATGTCGACAGTCGCAGCATGCTGGGGGAGCAAGGACGTGGGGGACATTGGATTCAGAATGTACCCTGCAGCATACCAGCAACCTTAAATGGAAAGTAGGAAATGCAATCACATTACCGACGTAATTCAGTGGCATGGTCAAATTATGGATTTGAGATGAAAAAAAAGAGCGTTATGTTCTGGAGACCATTCGAGTTGGAAAAAAATGTGAATCGGCGAGAATCATTCACATCTTTCACTCCTCCTCCGCCACCAGCCACCCCCCTCTACAACCTCCTCCTTCCCTCCCCCAACCTTCAACCTTTGCACCACACTCCCTAGTCTGCATACCATACCTGCACAGAAGTGTTACTGCATTGTGTTATAAATCTCATGGCATTACGACAATTTAAAAATGGAATACATAACCATACAGTCCATCTATGGTACGAGTAAGGTATCACGTCCTTTAAAATATCATAACCATTACGTGCTCTCCTCCATTTCCTCTCACATTTAAAGTTTACTCCTTCCCCAGAATCGTGCTACATTGTCTGTCCACATTTATGACGTTTGTCTGCTTTCCAGTGTGCCGAATATGTATCCCCCTCTTCCATTGTGCTGTCTGTACTGTACATACCTACGCACTGTGTTGTCCCCATCTGTTTGATCCATCCCGTTCTGCCATACCTAGTCCAGCTATCACCCGTGACTCAAGCCTGGTGTTGGCTTAACAGGCTTGAGACCTTTATTTTTTAATTTATTTATTTTTTTGGTATACAAGATCGAGGCTCGTGAAAGAGCTAACATTAATCATACAAAAAGTCAAACCGACACACAAAACACAAAAAACAAGGGGAGCGACAGACAAGATGGGGAGAGAGGGGGAAGGACACAAACACAACATTTGAGAGCAGGGACATCAGGAGAAATGTGGGAAGGGGAGGGTTTAGGGGAGGTGGGAGAGGTATAAAACACACAAACACCGCAAGGACTTCCAGGAAAGAAGTTGGAATTTTAAAAAAAAGTGTATCTGGGGTGAATTAGCGGGGGTAGAAAAGATCAAGGTTTTGGATGGGGGAAGATAAGAGATGGTGGTGAACAGCTGTTTTAAAGACCTGGAGGATGGAGTGGAATTGAAGGGAGTGTGGGAGTTTGTTCCAGAGGCGGGAGAAAAGAGGAATGAAAGAGTGAAGGTGAGCAGAGAGCCTAGATTTTGGCAGTTTAACCATAAGAGGGTTGCAGGCAGATCTTGTGCGACCTGAAGGAATATTGGGGGGACAGAGCACAGAGAGAGCTGGGGGAGCAAGGCCGGAGAGAAGTCGTTAGAAGACAGAAAGACCACCAACCTGCCTGCGGTGAGTGAGTGAAAGGCCCTCGGAGTTAACTTCATCGCAGGAGATTCCAATGATTCTGAAAGCTTTGGTTTCAACAGCGTGAAGCCGAGCTAGGTGTGAGGCAGGAGCACCAGCCCAGAGGGGGGAACAGTATTCCATTGAGCTGCGGATGAAAGCCTTGTATGTGGTGAGGAGCTCAGGTGTGCCAAGGAAGGACTTCGCATGACGGAGGATGCCCAGTCGGCGACTGGCTTTGGAGGCCAGCTTGCAAATGTGGTTTTCCCAAGAAAGATCATGGCATATAGTGAGACCCAAAAGCTTGAGCGACAGAACTTCTTGGAGAGGATTGTTGAGAAAGTAGATGGGAGGGTTTTCCAGTCGGTCCTTTCGGAGAGACATTGTAAGAGTGTGAGATTTGTCAGGATTGAAAGACATGTTCCACTTGTTTGACCAGTCTGTGATTTTTTTCCAGGTCTGCATAGAGTGAGGAGGCTGCAGACTGCCGAACTGAGAGATGAGGAATGGAGCGGCAGATAGTGGAGTCATCAGCAAAAAGATAGAAAGGATTTTCCAGAGAGTCGGAGAGATCATTGATGAAGATCAGAAATAGCACAGGGCCCAGAACACTACCTTGGGGAACTCCAGCCAGAACAGGAAGGGGAGATGAGAGAAATCCATTCAGGGCCACACGTTGCCTTCGACCAGAGAGGAAGTCCGCAAGCCATGAGTGGAGATTTCCATGGATACCATAGGAGGAAAGTTTGGTGAGCAGAGATGGGTGCCAGACCGTATCGAAGGCATGTGATATGTCAAGTGAGACAGCTCTGATTTCCTGTTTGGCATTGAGGACCTCCATCCATTGTTGAGACAGCAGAAGCAACATGTCCAGAATAGAACGACCTGGTCTGAATCCAAATTGATGATCAGAGATCAAGCCATTGGAGAAGAGGAAGGATGTGATATCCGAAGCAATGATGGATTCCATGACTTTGCTGATAATTGGAATCAGGCTGATTGGTCTGTAGTTGCAAGGATCTGTTTTTGCACCTTTTTTGTGTAAAGCGGTAATGTTTGCTGATTTCCAAGATGCTGGCAGATGACCTTGAGCAAAAGAGAGGGTGAAAAGAACAGAGAGAGGGTGAGATAGAGCGGCAGAGCAGGATTTTAGGACCCGTGGGCTGATGCCGTCTGGTCCAGTTGCAGAATCAGAGTCGAGGTTTGACAAAAACTTCTCCACCTTGTCAGGAGAGAAGGACACAGAGTCCAGGAGCAGTTGGGTTCGACTGGGAAAGGTGGGAACAGAGAGAGATGGGTTTGGGACACAATATTTTGAGGCAAACACAGAGTTGAGGCATTCGGCTTTGTCACGTGCGGTGTCAACTGTGTAGCCATTTGAGGTAAGGGAGGGGATGGAGGGAGAACAAACACCAGAAACGGATTTTACCAGATGCCACCAGGATTTGGAGGAAGGAGACAGGTTTGAGAGTTCAATCTTGAGTGTGGAGAGATAGTGCTTCCTGCGACTCCTGAGGGTAGACACACACTTGTTCCGAGCTTGGTGGAAGGAACTGAGATTGCCTTCAGTTGGATTTGCCTTCCAAGAGGCAAAGGCAAGTTGTTTCAGGGCAACTGCCTCACCACAAGATTCAGTGTACCATGGACAGGAGGAAGGGTAAGACAACTGAAGACGAGATGGGATAAATCTGTGCATGAGAGAGAGAGCAGTTTGCTTTGGAAGAATTCCCAGGAAGAATTTATGTCAGAGGCAGTAGAGATGGGAGACCAGTCCAGATGATTGATGGCTGCTTGCAGACCGTACCAGTCAGCCTGAGTGAAAGGCCAGACTCGTCGGCGCTGAGGAGGCTCTCTGAGAATGGCCAGAGAGATGTCCACTTTAACAAGCACATGATCAGAAGAACCGATTGGAGCAGAAAAAGAGCAGCACACATTTGCAGGGAAGTTAGTCATAACCAAGTCCAGAAGAGAAGATACTCCATTGACTGAGATCCGGGTCGGGAAATTGACAGATTGTGTCAGTCCCAATGAGTTGCAGAAGTCCTTTGCTGAGGTGCCATGGCTGGTGAGAGAGGAACCCACACCCAGCCAGCTGGCATGATGACAGTTGAAGTCGCCACATATGAGGAAGAGAGAGTTTGGATGAGTTGATAGAAGTTGGTCCATGTTGTCCGACAGCGAAATGTAAATGGAGTCGTCACTGTTTGGAGGACGGTACAGAACACATATGAACAAAAGGTGGGAGCGGAGAGGAAGCCGTAGCCAGAGGTACTCCTGGGGGTGGGGTGGAGAGAGGGCAGTGCAAGGAAAGTGAAGAAGAGAGGTTTTGATAAAGATAGCCACCCCACCACCAGGACGAGGCTCAGGTGTATCATACCAGAGGAGGGAGTAACCAGGAAGAGATATTAAGGAATCAGAGACATCTTGAAGGAGGAAAGTTTCTGTTAGGCAGATCAAGTCTAGATTGTCAGAAGCAACCTGAATGGAGAGATCAATCAGGTTTGAGCGATGGCCCTGGATGTTTGAGGTCCATACCGTTAATGAGGAGAGAGGGGGAGCATCGGGTGCAGGACAGGGGAGGGGAGGGGTAGGGTCAGATGAAGGATGAGAGGGGGAGGTGGGAAGAGCAGTTGATAGTGTGGCAGAGATTACAGAAGAGTTACAAGAAAGGGAAGGATGAGGAGGATGAAAGGTTTGATGGTGATGGGATGAGGCACAGTGAGGGGTTGTTTGAGGGGGGGCAGAGGAAGGTCGAAGGTTGGGGGAGGTGGAGGTATGAGATAGAAGGGAGACGAAGTGGGGAGGAGGCAGCTTTGAGAGGGAGGTGGGAGGAGGGAGAATTTTGGAGGGATGGTTGGGGGGTAGATTTGAAGGGGAGGGGCAAGGGGGGAGTTTAGGAGGGAAGGGGCAAGGGGGTAGATTTGAAAGGGATGGGTGATGAGGATTTGGAGGGGAGGGGCAAGGGGGAAGATTTGAAAGGGATGGGTGATGGGGAAGATTTGGAGGGGAGGGGTGATGGGGAAGATTTGGAGGGGAGGGGTGATGGGGAATATTTGGAGGGGAGGGGTGAGATTGGATTTTGGAAATTGTACGATTAATGGGAAACGAACATTTATTGCAAAATGAGTTTCTTGTGACCTTCGAGTCAAAAATACGTTTGAGGACGCTGGAGGGGGGGTGGAGAGCAGGAGAGTTTCGGGAATGTATGAAAGAGGCACTGTGAGAGATGGAATTTTTTTTTTTGGAATGAATAGATTTGGTGAGCAAGTCGAAACAACCTTTTAAAGAAGAAGAAGAAAAAGGTGTTATAATACACGATAGAATACAGTTCTTCAGGGGAAAGTTTAAACATTTTAAAGTTTAACAGTGAAAACTATCTGGGGAAATGTGGGTGAAACACGTGGTTGAAGAACGAACGAACGAATAAGAACAACGAATAAACGAATAGGAACAGAGAAGGAAATGTTTTTTTGTTTTTTTTGGTTTTTGAGTTGAGATTTTAAACAAGGACGTATGGGGTGAAAAGACTGGGAAAAACAGAGAAACGAAAGTAGTTGGAGCACAATAGACGGACCGCTGAGAGAAAAACAAAGCCTCAAGGTCGGACACTGTACTCGGCCTCAAAAGACACGACACGAATTAACCGACGATATTTTATACAGGTATGAAGGATCAACACCGAGAATCTTCCTAGGGACACACTATACGTACACACACAATAAAATAAATAGTTTTGACGAAAATACAAATGGAAACAATTACTTAACTTCGATAGAGTGGAGAGCGTGTACAGATTCGAAAAAACGAAAACCTCGCCGGCAAGTCCGGAAGCGGAAGTCCAATGGTCCTGAGTTATGTTCCTGAGTTTGAGCCCCTGCCGTGCCGTTGAAATAACACCAGGTGGGTTGACTCAGCATGTCATCCTTCAATGGTCGGCAAAATGAGTACCACCTTATTGGTAATAGGGGGGCATTGCATCAGTGGCACAGCCGCGCGTCCAGATAATGATGCAGCTAAGCAGCCACAGGCTGCATACGAACCACCACCTCCTGCGACTCCACCGTTGGTATGACGACCTCACCTTTGTCGTCCAGCATTTCCACAACCCTCAAAATCTGTATATAAGATTCCTGACACTTTACTTCACGAGTGTCAGGTTGCCATTTTAATACTTTCGACACGATAGCATTACAAGCAAATAATTTAATTATTACTCCATTATCAATGATGTCACGTTTATGGCCCTTCACCACAATTGCAAATTACATAATCTGGTGAGAGGTCGCAAACGGCGACTAACTTCATGCATGGCAATGTCATAGACTAAATTTACTGCAAAACCCACAGTGAGCTGGTCTATCGGTCCACCTTTGGCAACCGGCTGCGACTGGAACAGAAAACAGGACGATTATACTATGGATGAGCAAGGATGACACTCATGAGAGCATGGGGCTGTAGAATCAATCTCTGTACATGAAACCCTCTAAGAGGTCTTACCTGCTGGGTTTCTTCCCTAACCACCATGATTATATAATTTTCAAACCATTATATTCCAAGTGTTACAAACCATCAAATCACACACCAAGGATTAACTTTAATGCAACTCATACATCTTTTACTGATGCGACATGATGTTGTGACAAAAACGTGACTTGACTTGTGACAAGACTGACATGATGCCAATGATTAGATTTTAAAAAGTTGTGGATGATGATTTTGATTAAATGTGATTCTGTATTGTGATTTTCTGGTCTACTCTTGGATACAAAACGTAAACTGTTCACCTGGCAAAGTTATGCTCTCTACTGAGTACCGTTCTAGTTTCTCATGCGACACTAAACTGTAAAGAGCTCCGCAACTAAGGAGGAACTTGAAGCTGTGTTTTACTTCTTCGTCGGATTTTGGTTTTATCTGAACATGAGGTTTTTTTTAGCGAAATGCAAAAAGAGAGAGGACGTGTTTGAGAAGGAAGTTTTTGAGAAGAAGCTGAAAGATGCCAGAAAAAGGACAGCTAAAAAGAGAAACAAACTTTTGCAGATAATTATGAAGACCGACAACGAAGATTTGGGCCTTGTTCGTCGGCGCAAACAAAGAATACAGGTACAGTATGTTATTTTAGCCTTCATATATAGCTAATAACATTACGACTACCTTTCACTTTCTTCCTGAATTGACTATTGTGATTGACCAATCAACGGTCTGCAGTGTTGCTAGCTCCACCCATACTGTAGGTCCGGATTCGGCTCGCTTGGTACCTGTCCAGAGCAGGAACCAAATTTAGCACTGGTACTTAGGTACGGTACGGTTCGCTTGGCAATGGAAAAACGAAAAAACCGATTTTGGTTACAGTACGGTACGGTACTGCAGTGGAAAAGCACCATTGGATGCACTCATCCTCCCTCCTCCAATCCTATTTCTCCCACTGCACTAGCACAAAAGTTTTTGGTCAAGTTGAACACGATCAGTTATGAGAATAATGCGACAACTCAATGGCAAGCACGTCACCAAATTAAGTCAAATGCACGATTCCGTTTTCCTCTTCAACCCTGACCGTGTTGGCAGTAAGCTTGCCATACAGTATGACAACCAAAAGTTTAGAGATAAGGAGGCAGAAGGAAGTTTAGAGACAAGGAGGCAGAAGGAGACACCAGGCCGGACGGAATAAATGGTTCTGTACCAAATTCATTTTATATTTTTCCTTGTGAGTTCAAAGTTGAACTTGGCCAATATATTCACAATATGCCGTTTTGCACAAAAGTACCTTTGTGCGAAATTTGGCGATTCTTGCTGCTCTCGTTATCCAGTTATTCTGTTGACAAACAGACAAAAAACGGCACACGGCACGGCATGGGTAACAAGTCTAATTACCTTAATGAGAAAGTTTTAATGAATAAGCTAGCTGGATACAGTCAAAAGAAGTCTAATTAATTAGCTCAACACATCAGAGATTCTTTTCCAATAACTTCCACTCCTCTTTGCAATGGTTGAAATATAAATACATGTTCCCTTTCAAGGAACTTCAAGGCAGAATGCCATTAGGTCCATCAAGCCTGCACAATGGTTGCCAACCTATGGTTGTTTGTCCATGCTCGATCCTTTGTAAATGCTGAGCACAAAGCAAAGAGGTAGCACATACCGTTTTTAAAGTCTATGGTACGACTCGACTGGGGTTGGGTTCGAACCGCTGACCTCCCAGACTCAGAGCGGATGCTTTAACTCTTAAACCACTGAATTTGTTTAGACTAAGTTTAACATTAACACATGGTGAACTTGAATGCTGGTTTCAAGTGTCTTTCATGTGGGTGGGTGGCTGGGGGGGTTCGAGGAAGGGGGAACACCGTGACTATCCATGCTTTAAGATAGATGTAGTTGAGCAAGAAACAAAGTATGAAAGCATAGCCAGGTATTCATGAGAGAAAATCTATATTCTATCCATTTTGCAAATTTATTTTGCCATTGCCATTATTACAATGCAAGCATTTAATCAAGAGAAAGAGGTCAAGTGGGCAAGACAAGATTCTTTGAACAACTTTGAAAGATCAAAAAAGTATTCTTTTATAGCAAGAAAATAAGACAGATGGTGTAGTAGTAATGATGGTGTAGTGAGCGCAGTTGTGCCGGGTACCAAACAACGCCCATTCCGATGACAATGTGTCCTATTTTGTCATTTTTATCAAACGATATTTCTCATGGCGAGTCCATCCCAAGTTGTTCTTCTCTTCCTCCCTTTATAAGGTTTCAGAGAAATAAGCGGTTTCAAAGAAAGAATTTGAAAGTTTTTCTTTCATTCCAATACGTCTGTCAAACCACATCATCGATGACATTATAGTTGATAAACTTTGTTACATATGGGTAGTCGATCATATCTGTAAAGTTTCGCCTCGATCTGTTCAGCCATTTCGGAGAATAAGATTTTAAAAGGCTTAAATATATTAGATATGGCTGTTAAACAATCTCACCAATTACGTCATCAATTTAATTAACTTGTCACATTTCCTTGTGGATCACCCTCAGAAAGTTTCATACTGATTGGATAAAGCATTTGCCACATCCAATTATGTCATCATGAAGGCACAAATGACATCATAGTTATCAAATGTTATTCCCCATAGAGCATTCCTGAGCAGTGCCAAGTTTAAATTGTTTTTGTTGAGTGGATGCAGCAGGGACGGATCCAGGAATTTGAAAAGGGAGGAGTGCACGAGGCCATAGCGCTGAAGGGGGGGTGAAGGTGAAGGTGTGTTTTTGTATGTGTGTGTGTGGTGTGTGTGTGGTGTGTGTGTGTTGTGTGTGTGTGGTGTGTGTGTGTGTGGTGTGTGGTGTGTGGTGTGTGGTGTGTGGTGTGTGGTGTGTGGTGTGTGTGTGTGTGTGTGTGTGTGTGTGTGTGTGTCATGCTTTTGTGTAGTTCTACTGGAGCTTTCTGATGTGAAATTTATGATTTGTGTAGTTCTACCGAAATGATTGTTATGATCTCCTAAGTTAATTAGGCGAATTAGCAACAAATACTCCAGAAGAATTCCTGTGACGAAATTTATGTGAGGAAGGCATGGTTTTTACCATCGCACGTGGAGTGTTTTAGAATAATGCAGATGTGATTTAAAACCTCTGAGCATTGGTAAGCTGCCCGGAACGTTCCTTGTTCAAAATAATCTGGACACGAGGGCCACTCCAGGATATTCATAGCTTATATTTATTTCCGAAAATCCGAATGGGGAGGGAGAGGGAATGCGCACCCCTTGCACATCCCCCCCTGGATCCTATAGTATGCAGAGAAGATGTCCAAAAAATTTCCTTTATTCCCAAAATGGCTGCCATATCACATGACCTATGACATCATAATTATCATTATAAAATTCTCCATGGCTAGGCGCTGCTACATTGAAAGTTCCACGGAACGCTATTCCACTACATTGAAATATATATAATAATAAAAGGCAGTGTCCATCGGTCCGTTCGTCTGTCTGTCTCCTCCATTACTCCAAAACCATGAAACCTAGCGGCCTCAAACTTTGCATGCATACACCTGGACCTCCAACAGATTGCAAGGATGAAAACTGGGTGTTTGGGTGTGTTATAACACCCTTTTTGAAGATGGTTAAAGAGGTGCTCATAAGAAAAAACCCCAAAAACCCTTACCAATATAGTGGCCGGCCATCTTGGTACTCAAACATGCCTTGCCTTGGAAACACAATCGATTATCATAACATAACTGAAGCATATCATCAAAATCTAGATTCGGATATGAGGATTGGATGCTGTAGCCAAAATAAATCTCCAAATCTGGAGTTGAAATCTGACAAAATCTACCATATCTAGCGATTTTATAACTAAATGTATATATTAATTTATTTAAGCAAGGCTGTCATTCTCCTTCTGGGGTTTTTATTTATTTAACTTAATTCATACTTCCATGAGATAGGGTGTCACTCCACTGTACTTGTGATCTGTTTTTAAAATTCCTCGGCCATTTCAACGAGAAGCAATCAGCTTGCTATCGCTTGCCAAGCCAGCCGTTCCTTATTACCCATTTTGTTGGAGTGCTTGCTGGAGTGCTTGAGCCGCTTCGTGAGGGCTCCATAAGTTGTCAGAAATACCTGTGAACATAATTAATTAGTCACAAGGCCGGGGAAGTTTGGGTGTGTTATAACACTCTTTTTGAATATGATTAACCACACTTGGTGAACGCTATTCAGGCTGCTTTTGCAAGCAATGGCGTTACAGGAGACAGAGCTCCCTTTTTGTTTTTATTCAGGCTGCTTTGGAAGTCATGGCGTTACAGTAGACAGAGCTCCCTTTTTGTTTTTATTCAGGCTGTTCTTGCAAGCCAAGGCGTTATAGTAGACAGAGCTGACGTGTCTTGAGGCCTTGTACAGTGTACACTGTACAACCTTGAGGCTTTGTTTTTCTCTCAGCGGTCCGTCGTTTGTGATCCAATAACTTTCGTTCTCTGTATTCCCAGTCTTTTCACCCATAGCCTACTTCCTTGTGTAAATCTCAACTCAAAAAAAAAAAAAAAAAAAAAATTTCCTTCTCTGTTCTCATTCGTTTATTCATTCTTATTCGTTCGTTCGTTCTTCGACCATGTGTTTCTCCCCCATTTCCCCAGATAGTTTTCACTGTTATTAACCTTCAATGTTTACACTTTCCCCATAAGTTATGTATTCCGTCATATTTTATAACACCTTTTTCTTCTTCTTCTTTAAAAGGCTGCTTTCGACTTGCTCACCAAATCAATTCATCCCCAAAAAAATATCCATCTCCTATAGTGCCTTTTTTCTACATTCCCTAAACTCTCCTGCACTCCATCCTCCATCCAGCGTCCTTAAACGTATTTTTAACTCAAAGGTCACAAGAAACTCATTTTGCAATAAATGTTCGTTTCCCATAAATCGTACACTTTCTAAAATCCAATCTCACCCCTCCCCTCCAAATCTTCCCCATAACCCCTCCCCTCCAAATCTTCCCCATCACACCTCCCCTCCAAATCTTCCCCATCACCCATCCCTTTCAAATCTCCCCCCTTGCCCCCTCCCTCCTAAACTACCCCCTCACTCCTCCCCGCCAAGACGCCCCCTCGCCCCTCCCCTCCTAGACTCCTGCCTCACCCCTCCCCTCCAAATCTCCCCCATATCCCATCCCTTTCAAATCCCTCCCCTTGTCCCTTCCCTCCCAAACTCCCCCCTCACCCCTCCCCTTCAAATCTCCACACCCTCATTGCTTCTCAATTTCCCCCCTCTCACTCCCCCTCCTCAAAGCATCCTCCCCGCTTCTTCCCCCTTCCAACTCTCACCTCCATCTCCCCCAACCTTCTGCCTCGCTCTTCCCCCTCCTCAAATAACACCTCATTGTGCCTCACCCAATCACCATCAAACCTTTTGTCCGCCCCATCCTTCCCTTTCTCCGAGCTATTCTGAAATCTCTGACACACCTTCAACAGCTCTCCCTACCTCTTCCACCTCTTCCACATCTTACCCTACCCCTCCTCCCCCCTGTTCTGTATCTGATGCTCCCCCTTCATCTTCATTAACGGTATGGACCTCAAACATCCGGGGCCTTCGTTCAAACTTAACTGATCTCTCCATACAGGTTGCTTCTGTCAAACCAGACGTGATCTGCTTAACAGAAACTTTCCTCCTTTATGATGTCTCTGATTCCTTAGTATCTCTCCCGGGCTACTCCCTCCTCCGGTATGATAGACCTGAGCCTCGTCCTGGAGGCGGGGTTGCTATCTTTATCAAAAACTCTCTTCCTCACTCGCCCTGCACTGCACTCTCTCCACCTCACCCCCAGGAATACCTCTGGCTACGGCTTCCCCTTCGCTACCACCTCTTGTTCATATGTGTGTTGTACCGTCCACCAAACAGTGATGACTCCATCTACATCTCGCTGTCTGATAATATGGACCAACTTCTATCTACTCATCCCAACTCTCTCTTCCTCATATGTGGTGATTTCAACTGTCATCATGCCAGTTGGCTGGGTGTGGGTACCTCTCTCACCAGCCATGGCTCCTCAGCAAAGGACTTCTGCGACTCACTGGGACTGACACAATCTGTCAATTTCCCGACCCGGATCTCAGTCAACGGAACATCTTCTCTTCTGGACTTGGTTATGACTAACTTCCCTGAAAATGTCTGCTGCTCTTCTTCTGCTCCAATCGGATCATCTGATCATGTCCTTGTTAAAGTGGACATCTCTCTGACCATCCTCAGGGAGCCTGCTCAGCGTCGACGAGTCTGGCATTTCACTCAGGCCAACTGGCACGGTCTTCAAGCAGCCATCAATCATCTGGACTGGTCTCCCATCTCTACCACCTCTGACATCAACTCATCCTGGGAATTCTTCCAAAGTAAATTGCTCTCTCTCATGCACAGATTTATCCCATCTCGTCTTCAGTTGTCATACCCTTCCTCCCGTCCATGGTACACGGAATCTTGTGGTGAGGCTGTTGCCCAGAAACAACTTGCCTTCGTCTCCTGGAAAGCAAATCCAACGGAAGGAAATCTCATTTCCTTTCACAAAGCCCGAAACAAGTGTGTGTCCACCCTCAGGAGAGCCAGGAAACAATATCTCTCCGTTCTCAAGACCGAACTCTCTTCTCTGTCTCCCTCTTCCAAATCCTGGTGGCGTCTGGTCAAATCCATTTCTGGTGTTTGTTCCCCCTCCATCCCCTCCCTTACCTCAAACGGCTACACAGCTGACTCCGCACGTGAAAAAGCTGAATGCCTCAACTCTGTGTTTGCCTCTAAATCTTGTGTCCCAAACCCATCCCTCTCTGTACCCACCATACCCAGTCGTACCCTGCTGCTCCTGGACTCCGTGTCCTTTCCTCCTGACAAGGTGGAAAAGTTTCTGTCAACCCTCGACTCTGATTCTGCAACTGGACCCGACGGCATCAGCCCACGGGTCCTAAAATCCTGCTCTGCTGCTCTATCTCACCCTCTCTCTGTTCTCTTCACCCTCTCTTTTGCTCAAGGTCAACTGCCATCTGCTTGGAAATCAGCCAACATCACCGCTTTGCACAAAAAAGGTGCAAAAACAGATCCTAGCAACTACAGACCAATCAGCCTTCTCCCAATTATCAGCAAAGTCATGGAATCCATCATTGCTTCGGATATGAAATCTTTCCTCTTCTCCAATGGCTTGATCTCTGATCATCAATTTGGTTTCAGACCAGGTCACTCTACTCTGGACATGCTGCTTCTGCTGTCTCAACAATGGATGGAGGTCCTCAATGCCAAACAGGAAATTAGAGCTGTCTCCCTCGACATATCACGTGCCTTCGACACGGTCTGGCACCCCGCTCTGCTCACCAAACTCTCCTCCTTTGGTATCCATGGAAATCTCCACGCATGGCTGGCGGAATTCCTCTCTAGTCGTCGTCAACGTGTGGCCCTGAATGGGTTTCTCTCATCTCCTCTTCCTGTTCAGGCTGGAGTTCCCCAAGGCAGTGTTCTGGGCCCCGTGCTTTTTCTGGTCTTCATCAATGATCTCTCTGACTCTCTTGAAAATCCTCTCTATCTCTTTGCTGATGACTCCACTCTCTGCCGCTCCATTCCTCTTCCCTCAGATCGGCAGTCTGCAGCCTCCTCACTCTCTGAAGACTTGGACAAAATCACAGACTGGTCAAACAAGTGGAACATGTCTTTCAATCCTGACAAATCTCACACTCTTACTATGTCTCTCCGAAAAGATCGACTGGACAACCCTCCCATCTACTTTCTCAACAATCCTCTCCAAGAAGTTCTGTCGCTCAAGCTTTTGGGTCTCACTATCTGCCATGATCTTTCTTGGGAAAACCACATTTCCAAGCTGGCCTCCAAAGCCAGTCGCCGACTGGGCATCCTCCGTCGTGCGAAGTCCTTCCTCGGCACACCTGAGCTCCTCACCACATACAAGGCTTTCATCCGCAGCTCAATGGAATACTGTTCTCCCCTATGGGCCGGTGCTCCTGCCGCACACCTAGCTCGGCTTCACGCTGTTGAAACCAAAGCTTTCAGAATTATTGGAATCTCATGCGATGAAGCTATCTCTGAGGGCTTTTCACTCACTCACCGCAGGCAGGTAGGTGGTCTTTCTGTCTTCTACCGACTCCTCTCCGGCATTGCACCCCCAGCTCTCTCTGTGCTCTGTCCCCCAAATATTCCTACAGGTCGCACAAGATCTGCCAGCAACCCTCTGATGGTTAAACTGCCGAAATCTCACCTCTCTGCTCACCTTCACTCTTTCATTCCTCTTTTCTCCCGCCTCTGGAACAAACTCCCTCACTCCCTTCAATCCCACTCCTCCCTCCAGGTCTTTAAAACAGCTGTTCACCACCATCTCTTATCTTCCCCCATCCAAAACCTTGATCTTTTCTACCCCCGCTAATTCACCCCAGATCCACCTTGTTTGAAATTCCAACTTCTTTCCTGGAAGTCCTGGCAGTGTCCATATGTTTTATACCTCTCCCACCGCCCCCTTCCCATGCCCCCCCCCCCAAAGCCCTCGCCCTCTCTCAGATCTCTCGATGTCTCCATGTCTCTCGGTCCCTGCTCTCAAATGTTGTGTTTGTGTCCTTCCCCCTCTCTTCCCATCTTGTCTACCGCTCCCGATGTTATATGTTTTATGTGTCGGTTTGTCTTTCTGTGTGATTAATGTTCGCTCTTTCACGAGCCTCGATCTTGTATACAAAAAAAAAAAAAAAAAAAAAGCTCCCTTTTTGTTTTTACGTACCCATTTTTTTATTGACTAACATTTTTGTGCGATATACTAACCTTCCCCTCCCTCCCCGTTTCCTCTCACCTCTCCTTCCCCTCCACTCCCTCTCCCTTCCACCCTCCCTCCCTCCAGTCCCTCCCCCCCTCTTCATATTCCCTTCAGGAAGCGACTCATTGTTACCCGGCAACGCGGGTACTTTTGCTGGTATATAATAAACATAATAATAACAATAGGTTTCCTTCGTTACCCTAAAAAAACAACAGGGTCCCTTTGGTACACCAATAATCATGTCGAGTTTGGTGTTCAAACCTGTTTTAAAGAAAACCAATGTTGGGTGGCCAAATAATTAGCTGTATCTCCTAATATTTAAAGGATGTGTGATTGAGGCCCCCCCCCCCCCCCCCTTATAAAGGGAAGCGAGGAAGAAGAAAAAGCCGAAGACAAAGAAATTCTTAAGAAAACAAACCAATACCACCGATAAAGATATTTAGATATCATCAGGTTTACAGATAGCATTGTGTTGGTTCAATATGTCAAAGAGAGTAGATAGAACTGATTATCTGTTATTTTGAGTCATCGTGATTTACACAGGGAAGTTGTTCAGCAAAAGTTGCAAATGTCTTGAAAATCGCAAATTGGAAGAGAGGCTCATTATGAGTGACTGTTAACAAACAAAACAGCAAGGAGCGATTTTTGAATTGAACTTTCGCCGTAATTATAAAAACAATATTATCGGCAAAATTCGTTAATTACACAAGATTTTTAACTGGCTAACAAAAATCAGGGTTTTTTTTTTTTTTTTAAGGTTTTTGTGGCAGGACAAGATTGGGGGTGAGTTGGTTGGGAGATATTAGATATTTACATAACTAGGATGGCACTCTTTACGTCGACAGACATGCCTCCCCCCACATTAATACATCATTATACATATTTGGACCCAGTTTAATTTAAATCTCTTCAGCTGTTCTCAATTTTCACCTGGCATGACCTCTGACCTTTGATGTCAAAATCTAATCAGTTCATCTTTTCATCATAATATATTGTTGCGGTTTTAGAACCCACACTTGTGTAAATATGACATTATTAAATGGTTAAATGTTGCACCCCATAGTTAGGCCACAAGCAACTCGTAGGCCACCGTAGGACTTCAGTTATTTAATTAGTATGTGTATAGGTAAGGCCGTGTTTCCAATAGTTGAATCTGCGTTGTGTCAATCAAATAAGAAGTAGGCCCATTCCGTTCATTTTGCAACCTCCCTCCAAGCGATGCCATTACGCGCCTCTGCCAGCAGCGTTCGCAGCCTCGCTGGGCTTCCGTCCAAACGCCGCCATAAGCCATGCGGTGAGGCCCGGAAAAAGGGGGCGGAACGCCAAGAAGAAGGTGTGGCCACATCATCCAGCCGTCAAAGGTAGAGCCGGTAAGCCCTCACCAGCCAACCAGGGCTGAAGTGACATCGCCGACAGGCGTGGTTTTGGGCTCGCGGAGTGATCGCTTGGGTGAGTTATATAAGTGCGAACGCAAAGAAGGATTGGTGCGCATTACAGAGGACTGCGCAGAGGACCTTGCCAGCGAGCACATTTACCAACAGGACTTACTTACCAGAGCACGCATGAACTTACTGATCGGGAGAGCGCACCATTGCAAAGACTTACCGCGTGAGAGAGCTCGCCTTGACTGACTTGCTGGGAGAACACCTGTTGCATTGACGGGACTGATGCAGTGGCGCTTATGAAAGAAGGACCTTATAAAAGGAGTACATTGGAGAGGGGGCGTTTGGCACCTTTGTATAGTGCACATATTACGTACGCAGCGTACCAGCTTCCCCCCGTTATAATAATTGCCCGGTCGCGTTCAACTACACGCGGAGCTGCCTGCCGGGTTTCGCCCGCTGGACCGGAGCCTGGACCCCATCGCCGGACCCTCTACCTGTTCCATCAACCATCTACAATCCCCGTGTGAGTGTGTATGTGTGTCCTGGGTACTAAGAATAAGACTGTTTTAAGGCTGCCCTTTGTAACTGCTTCTTCCTCTTCCTATCCTGTACATTCTTTTGTTTCCTCTTCTTTCTGTACAAGTGTAATAAATTGCCCTGTTCTTTCTTGGTTTCTTCTAATCCGATCGCAATAGTCTTCTTTTTTGTTTTTGTATACTGAATCGAGGCTCGTGAAAGAGCTAACATTTACTTCACAAACAAATCAACCAGACAAACAAAATATATAAAAAGAGGGAGCGGAAGACAAGATGGGGAGAGAAGGGGAAGCACACAAACACAACATTTGAGAGCAGGGAGATGTGTGGGAGGGAGAGGGCTTGGGGGGAGGAGGCGTGGGAAGGGGGGGGGGGGGGGTGGGAGAAGTATAAAACACAAGGACACCAAGGACTTCCAGGACAGAGGTTGGTATTTCAAAAAAGTGGACTTGGGGTGAAATTAGCGGGGGTAGAAAAGATCAAGGTTTTGGATGGGGGAAGATAAGAGATGGTGGTGAACAGCTGTTTTAAAGACCTGGGGGGTGGAGTGGGATTGAAGAGAGTGAGGGAGTTTGTTCCAGAGGCGGGACAAAAGAGGCATGAAGGAGTGAAGGTGAGCAGAGAGTCTTGATTTTGGCAGTTTAACCATAAGAGGGTTGCAGGCAGATCTTGTGCGACCTGAAGGAATATTTGCGGGACAGAGCCCAGAGAGAGCTGGGGGGGCAAGGCCAGAGAGGAGTCGGTAGAAGACGGAAAGACCACCAACCTGCCTGCGGTGAGTGAGTGAGAGGCCCTTGGAGTTAGCTTCATCGCGGGAGATTCCAATGATTCTGAATGCTTTGGTTTCAACAGCGTGAAGACGAGCTAAGTGTGAGGCAGGAGCACCAGACCAGAGGGGAGAGCAGTATTCCATTGAGCTGCGGATGAAAGCCTTGTATGTGGTGAGGAGCTCAGGTGTGGCAAGGAAGGACTTCACACGATGGAGGATGCCCAGTCGGCGACTGGCTTTGGAGGCCAGATTTGAAATGTGGTTTTCCCAGGAAAGATCATGGCAGATAGTGAGACCCAAAAGCTTGAGTGACAGAACTTCTTGGAGAGGATTATTCAGAAAGTGGATGGGAGGGTTGTCCAATCGGTCTTTTCGGAGAGACATCGTAAGAGTGTGAGATTTGTCAGGATTGAAAGACATGTTCCACTTGTTTGCCCAGTCTGTGATTTTGTCCAGGTCTGCAGAGAGTGAGGAGGCTGCAGACTGCCGATCTGAGGGATGAAGAATGGAGCAACAGAGAGTAGAGTCATCAGCGAAGAGATAAAGAGGATTTTCAAGAGAGTCAGAGAGATCATTGATGAAGACCAGAAAAAGTACAGGGCCCAGAACACTGCCTTGGGGAACTCCAGCCTGAACAGGAAGAGGAGATGAGAGAAACCCATTCAGGGCCACACGTTGACTACGACTAGAGAGGAAGTCCGCCAGCCATGCGTGGAGATTTCCATGGATACCAAAAGAGGAGAGTTTGGTGAGCAGAGCGGGGTGCCAGACCGTATCGAAGGCACGTGATATGTCAAGGGAGACAGCTCTAATTTCCTGTTTGGCATTGAGGACCTCCATCCATTGTTGAGACAGCAGAAGCAGCATGTCCAGAGTAGAGTGACTAGGTCTGAAACCAAATTGATGATCAGAGATCAAGCGATTGCAGAAGAGGAAAGATTTCATATCTGAAGCAATGATGGATTCCATGACTTTGCTGATAATTGGGAGAAGGCTGATTGGTCTGTAGTTGCTGGGATCTGTTTTTGCACCTTTTTTGTGCAAAGCGGTGATGTTGGCAGATTTCCAAGCAGATGGCAGATGACCTTGAGCAAAAGAGAGGGTGAAGAGAACAGAGAGAGGGAGTGAAAGAGTGGGAGAACAGGATTTTAGGACCCGTGGGCTGATGCTGTCAGGTCCAGTTGCAGAATCAGAGTCGAGGGTTGACAGAAACTTTTCCACCTTGTCAGGAGGAAAGGACACAGAGTCCAGGAGCAGCTGGGTACGACTGGGTACGATGGGTACAGAGAGGGATGGGTTTGGGACACAAGATTTAGAGGCAAACACAGTGTTGAGGCATTCAGCTTTTTCACGTGTTTCACTTTTCTCTCATTGGGTAAACGTGGAACCATTAGGAACCGCTCAGAATCGGGTTTAGTCATTTTGTTAACGGCTCGGATCGCGGGTTGCTATCCGCTCGGCATTTTCCATCATATCCGTGGTTCGAGCGGGAGTTATCTCCTTGCTTTACGGCCGGTGGTAGTACTTAGGTAATTGGACAAGACTGGTCAAGACTCGACCAACAACCCTACTTACCACCGACCGGAAGGAACGTCATAATCCCCAGGACTCGGGTCGGCCAGATAACAAGACAAGGGGATTAACCCCCCCTTGATAAGGGGAGAGCCGACGTCTGAGATCCGTAACAATATACTTGTATTAAGTTTGATCAAAATCCCATAACTGGTTCACAAGTTAGTGCAGTTACAGAATTTTTACCGAATGGGACCTCCGACCTTTAACCTCTTGACCGCATAATGTAATCCATTAATCTCTTCATCATTATACATACTTGTACCAAGCTTGACATAATGGCTGGAGGGAACTAAGTTATCACGGTAACAAAAACCTATTATAGAAGCTGACCTTTGACCTCTTGATGCAGAAATCTAATTAGTTCATCATAATATATATATATATATACTTGTACCACGTTTGGTCAAAATCCCATCATTGGTTTACAAGTTAGCTCGGCAACATAATTTTTACCTCATAGGACATCTGACATTTGACCTTTGACCTCTTGACCCCAAAATACAATCAGTTCATCTTTACCTCATTATACATACCTGCACCAAGTTTGACTTGGATCCCTTCAGCCATTCTCAAGTTATTGCGGTGACGAAAACCTATCACGGATGGACGGATAGCCAGCCTGACAAACCCAAAAACATAATGCCTCCGGCAACTTCGTCGGCGGAGGAATAAAAATGGAAAACATCAGTGTAAACACTGAGGCCTCAAATGCTTTCCACAGAAAAAGGGGGTGGTGGGAGGATTTGGGTTATCATTTTTCTTTCGAGGGCATATACTCTTCTTGCTTCTCTAAGGCCCACTTCTTCTTCTCCTTCTCCTCCTCCTCCTCCTCCTCCTCATAGTCTCCTCATTCCCCTTCCCATCCTCTTTAGTCCAACTTTTGCTTGAGTGTTCTTTTGTCTATATGTAACTCAAAGTTCCAAGTGATCGCTTTCCACATTATCTCTCTTTGGAAAGACCCTTCCCTCCTCTCGTGGTCTACTTTGTCAAGTTTCACCTTCAAAATGACTGTTACATCTATATAATAACAGCGTAAGGACTCGACTTTGTTATCCCTTTTACACCGCAACCAGTGACCCGATGCCCACGGCACTAATGGATTTACGATCTACGAACCGCGCTCTTTGTTTATCACGTACAGCCATACTCGAAAAATCTGAATTAGCCGACGTTGGGGCCCAAAAGCATCCGATTAACTGCCGATACGACGCCATCTTATTGGCGTCCGCTGGGTGAAGGCGTAGCAAGCCGTCCGCTGATTGGACAGTCAAAGGCGACAGCAAGCCGTCCACTGAGTGGACAATCCTGAGCATGCATATGTGCCGGTGTCATCGATCGTGGTGTACGCTAACCTCATCAGGTGGGTTTACCATAATTTCTTCCATATACTGTGATTACAACGAAGTGAAACCGATCAGCAGCCCATCAGTATCATATAAAGCAATAAATACCAAGGCTTCAGCGTCTGAAAGCTTAAAACAAAATGTACTTCGCCGAGTCACGAAAAGTAGGCGTAGGCCTAGGCCCTACCTATCCAGTTGTGTTTCCGTTGTGGCCATGATCTCAACAAATGGCGTAGGCCATGTGGCGTAGGGTAGGTCATGATCAGCCCCCCCTCCCCCCTTTCGTTTCACCAACTCCTGTATCTGCCACCGTTCATGATTATCAAAGTAGGCTTTACCCTGTTCATGATAAGGTAGAAATCAGTGAGTTGTATATGAAGAGATAAAAGGATGCCATTGTTCGAGACGGTACGTGATATTTTCAAAAGTATATCGTAGCGTTGTCA
The DNA here is from genome assembly GCF_964187855.1 of Myxine glutinosa. Classification (NCBI taxonomy): domain Eukaryota; kingdom Metazoa; phylum Chordata; class Myxini; order Myxiniformes; family Myxinidae; genus Myxine; species Myxine glutinosa. Next base: position 124,833,776 of record NC_136267.1, on the reverse strand, counting down.
TTTAAGTAGATTGCAATAAATACATTGCAATAAACAATATTGATTGCAATAAACACACACATTTCGCTCTTTCACGAGCCTCGATCTTGTATACAAAAAAAAAAAAAAAAAAAAAAAATACGTTGTTCATATACGCACTCTTCATTCTCATCTTTCTTCCTAACTCTTACTCGGACAAGGAAATCCCCTATGCCATCCATAATGGTACACTCTATCCATACACCACATCCTCCCTTCCGTGGATGTTCCACGGGTTTCGGCTAGTCTATATTAATGGAGTGCAACAACTCACCTCCCCACCAGTGTGGCATATCTTCAAGCCAAACAAATCCTGCCTTCAATCTCTATAGCTACTACATCATAGGTGGATCTATATCCTGGAATGACCGACCAAGTACCAGCACAAAGATATTCCTACAATTAGGACTGCAGCAGCTTAAAGAGAATCCCTCATCTTATCAGGGCACTTAAAATGGCCACCAAATTCGCTCTTTCACGAGCCTTGATTCAGTATACAAAAAATAATAATAACTAGAACTGCCAGTTTAAAACTGCTGGCAGTGATGACCGGTTTACTCGCACCCACTTTTGATGCAACCCCACTGTTGATACAACCCCACTTTTGATACAACCCCACTTGTGATACAACCCCACTTTCATTGGACATGCTTTGACACAACCCCCTTGGATACAACCCCGACACACACACACACACACACACACACACACACACACACACACACACACACACACACACACACACACACACACACACACACACACATCCCCCCTACCCCCTCCCACACACACACCCACACCCCTCCCCCCACATGCACACCCTTCCAAACACACACACACACCCACACACACCCACACACACACATCCCTCCCCCCCCACACACACACACACACATCCCTCCCCCCCCACACACACACACATCCCCCCTACACACACACACACACATGCACACAACCAACCCCCCCCCCCCCCCACCTACACACAAACACACACACACATCCCTCCACCCCCCCACACACACACATCCCCCCTACACACACACGCTTATTTTTCAATATAAGCAGGTTGCAAGGTCAGACATATATATGGTGGCAGCCATCTTGGATTTTGACGTGGCGACCCAATTTTCGATAGCGTTCTTCCTTGTGCCTAGATACACCCACACACCAAATTAGAAGTTGCTACTTCGCTTATTTTTCAAGACTTGCAGGTTGCAAGGTTCAGACATACATGGTGGCGGCCATCTTGGATTTTGCCGTGGCGACCCAATTTTCAATAGCTGGCGCATGCGCAGATGGGTTGCACTGCGATGCCACTGAAAAGCGACTGAGAAAACCGCGCATGCACAGATCGCGGACATGATTCATTTCGATTTATATCTTTATTTAATTTCCGAAAAGACGTCTGAATTCGAAAATCGCGTGATGACGTCACGACGTAAATGCATTTCTTCATATAACTTCGGATCGGCTGGATGGATTGTGACGAAATAAACGGCATCGTGTAGGGCATTTATTTGCGCAAATTTCAAGACCAATTACGACCATGACAGCCATTTCCTTCTCGCACAGCACCTTACGTAATATGTGGATGGATGTTTGCATATGCGCAAATGGGCCATTGTATTTTCGTGTATTACGTATGCGCCTTGATGGGCTTACTTTCAGTGAAATACGATCGAGTTAAAAATAGTCAGAATTTGAGCAAATCTGTTTCATTCGTTTGTTAATATGCCTCATCTATTGACAAATATGCAATTATAATTTTTTTTGCGGTTCAAATGACCGCGGGAGATCGCGTTATCGTGAGCACGTTCTGGATAGACAAACTGGTGTGTTTCTTCTTCTTTCAACAATAAAGACATAGCTTCGCGACCGTACATCCAATCATCTTGAAATTTTGCACACTTGTTACTCGTCATGACTTCGACTACAGTATGAGGTTTCACGTCGATCAATAAAGCGATTCAAGAGATATCCATTAAAAAAAAAAATCAGTTTAATTAACGATATCTGCCAAACCACGTGACCTATCGCAAATTCTAAAATGGCATTTTAGTAGACTGACATGCTGAACAGATCTGTGAATTTTCTCCTCGATTGGATCAAAAATGAGGGAGGAGCTAGGTTTTAAAGGTTCATGCTTAAAAACGTCATAACTCTGAAACCATGTGTCGGATGATGTCGTGCTCGCTGACTTTTTTGTTCGTCATGAGTATGCGATTCGGCTTGCAAAGTTTGGCCTCGATCTGTTCAGCCGTTGCAGAGAAAAAGGGATTTTCGTGTTTTCACGAAAAACAAGATGGCGGCCGAACCACGTGACCTGCGACGTCATAATTACCATTAAAATATTCTACAGACCGAGTCCCTCCTATGGTGAAAATTTTATCTCAATAGGCCCTATTATTGCAGAGAAAATGTTTTTTAAAGGAATTTAAAACTGAAAATGGCAATCGCACTGATGTCGGATGATGTCGTGGCCTGGGGGGACAAAATGGTGTGTTTCTTCTTCTTTCAACAATAAAGACTTTAGCTTCGCGACCGTACATCCAATCATCTTGAAATTTTGCACACTTGTTCCATGCGATGAGAGCTACATTGCATTAAATATTCAAGTCGATCCATGCAGTGGTTCAAGAGTTACAAGCTTTTTAAAATTTAACTTCCATTATTTATTGCGGCCAAACCATGTGACTTATCAAAACGTCTCAAGTAACGATGAAACATCCCCCCATGTGGAACATTTGTGTAAAGTTTCCACTCGATATCTCCACAAATTATGGAGGCGATTCCATTTCTAGTTTGAAATTTAAAAACGTCATAACTCTGAAACCACGTGTCGGATGACGTCGTGCTCGCTGACTTTTTTTGTTCGTCATGGGTATCCGAATATGCATGCCAAGTTTGGGCTCGATCCGTTCAGCCGTTGCGGAGAAAAAGGGTTTTTTGTGTTTTTTCACGGAAAACAAGATGGCGGCCGAACCATGTGACGTATGACTTCGAAAATTTTCGCATTCTGAGTTTTTTTTAACTAAGCATCTGGGGAAAAAATCTCATTTTCGGGGGAGAAAAACTGTGTTTGACGAATTCTAACCTCTTAACGTTAGCATTTTTGATATACTCAATACACATGTTTTTTGTTCCCATTGCAGAGTTCTTTAGAATGAGCCATTCCTCAAATTTTTCCATTGAGCCGTTTCGGAGATACAGAGGGGCAAAGTTGAAGGTGTTTTACAAGATGGCGCCCATACCACGTGACCTATGACGTCATCATTAGCATTCAAAAATTATACGAGCCTAGCCGATCATTTGATGAAAATTTCCTGTCAATCCGACCAGCGGTTGCTGAGAAACTTAATTATGAAGTTTTCGGAGGTGCAAAATAGGGTGGAAGAATAATAAGAAAAACTCTAGCAGTAATAATAGGTTACTCTCCATTTCATGGAGAGTAAACCTAATAATAAAAATAAGCAGTGCTGCTCACATCCAATTTAAGTGAGAGGAAAAACATTGGAGATAATGTGATCCAGATTATGATGGCTTTGAAAACTCAATTTTTCAGTTTTGTTTCCCAGGATGCTATGGAGGGCTAAATAATTATCCTTCTCCACAGTCTTATGGATGGATTTAACACAGCCACTTATGCATTCAAATATATTAATCACTTGCATCGCTCATACATTTTTTGTGAGCTTCTGCTCTTTGCAAATGCAAGGAAAGAACAACCAACAGCCAAAGACTAGGGTAGTGAGATTCTATCTGAGACGTTCTATCTGAGAAGAACAAATTAAATGTCTTGGTAAATGTCGAGACAAATAATGCATTTAATGAGAGAACCTACTCAAAGCGCCCAAGGCTGACTTGACAGATGCGGCTGGAATTATCAGGGTGGAACATCACCCAGTCGTCCTCCAAGAAACAGCCATCCATGTTGAGAACACCACCATGAGCCTGCACAAATAGTGTGCCATCAAGTGGATGGTCAATAGTGTGCGTGTGTGTGCGTTTTGTGCGTCAGGAACCACACACAGCACAAAAAGCATCAATAGAATAAAACAGCTGGTCAGACGTTTACTAACACAGGGAGCTACAGTTAGCAGAATAAAACAACAAGTGTTCTTTAAAGTCACAAAACGAAACTAAATGGAATTTATTAAATACAATAAAAATGGTAAAGACATTATTTATGAAGCAACTAAATAAACACACTTTAAAACATTTTCAGTGGTTGCTAGGGGATGCAGTCACATGGAAAATTAATTAAAACGAGAGTGCTGCGATTGGAGAATCGTCATGGTTCCTGATATAGCCAACTCGTAATATTAGTCATCGGTAGCGTTTGAAAAATAATGAAAACAAATTAATTTTGAGGTTGCTTCCCCCCCCTAAAATAAGTGGGACACCACAGCCACCAACACGAAAAACACTTAATGCCTCCCTCCAGAAACCATGATAATTTAAAAAAACATAGGGGAAATACCCCTGGCTGTCACCAGATAGAATAAACTGCACTGACTAAAGGTATTCTAAACCAATTTGAATGGTTGCTAGAAGACAGGGCAGTATGTAGAATCATACCAACATAATCATAAAACATTAAACAAACAAACAAAAAATACCTATTTTGGGGAGCAGCCCATACCCCTCCCCACCCCCCGCCCCCCCCCCCTCCCATCCGGTATACCTCCTCAGACCCCAATCTTTCTAATGCCTTCAACAAACATTGGTACATCACAGGTGATGAAGGTTGTGGTGGAGTTTCATTGAAATTGTGTATGTAGTTTCCGAGAAAAGAGCAAATACCTATTTTGGGGGGCAACCCCCAGTAGACCCCTCACGGCCCGATTGTTTTTAATGCTGTGAACAAACTTTGGTACAACATGGGTGATTAAGGTTGTGGTTGAGTTTCCTCAGAATTGCGTGTGCATATTCTGAGAAAAAAGCAAATACCTATTTTGGGGGACAACCCCCCATACACCTCCTCAGGGTTCGATTTTTTTTTTAATGCTGTGAACAAACTTTGGTACATCACGGGTGGTGAAGGTTGTGGTCAAGTTTCATTGAAATAATGTGTGTAGTTTCAGAGAAGAAAGCAAATATCTATTTTGGGGGGTAAAACCTGGACCCACTTTGATCCCCTTGATGATGATGTTGAGTCTCCTAAGGCAATGAGTGCGTGTTTGCCATCATATTGCCTTTCTATGGCTGGTACCCACGAGTAAGTGTGTGGTATAGACGGGGGGGGGGGGGGGGGGGGGTGTGTCATCAACACTCAGTATTTGTCTCAATATACAAGCACTCTCAATACAAACATATACAGTGCATTCAGAAAGTATTCAGACCCCTTCACTTTTTTCACATTTTGTTAGGTTGCAGCCTTATGCTGAAATCGTTTAAATTCATTTTTCCCCTCATCAATCTACACTCAATACCCCATAATGACAAAGAGAAAACAGGATTTTAGAAAGTTTTGCAAATTTATTTTAAAAAAACAACTGAAATATCACATTTACATAAGTATTCAGACCCTTTGCTATGACACTTGAAATTTAGGCCAGGTTCCTCCCATTTCTCTTGATCATCTTAGAGATGTTTCTACACCTTGATTGGAGTCCACCTGTGGTAAATTCAATTGATTGGACATGATTTGGAAAGGCACACACCTGTCTATATAAGGTCTCACAGCTGACAATGCATATCAGAGCAAAAACCAAGCCATGAGGTCGAAGGAACTGCCTGCAGAGCTCAGAGACAGGATTGTGTCGAGGCACAGATCTGGGGAAGCCTACAAAAAAATTTCTGCTGCATTGAAGGTTCCCAAGAGCACAGTGGCCTCCATAATTCTTAAATTGAAGAAGTTTGGAACAACCAGGACTCTTCCTAGAGCTGGCCGCCCGGCCAAACTGAGCAATCGGGGGAGAAGGGCCTTGGTAAGAGAGGTGACCAAGAACCTGATGGTCACTCTGGCTGAGCTCCAGAGATCCTGTGTGGAGATGGGAGAAACTTCCAGAAGGACAACCATCACTGCAACACTCCACCGATCTGGGCTTTATGACAGAGTGGCCAGACGGAAGCCTCTCCTCAATGAAAGACACATGAAAGCCCACAGAATCTTGTTTCTCACAGTCTGAGAGCCCAGTCCTTAAGGTGCTTTTTTGCAAACTCCAAACGGGCTTTCATGTGTCTTTTGTGGGCTTCCCCAGATCTGTGCCTCGACACAATCCTGTCTCTGAGCTCTGCAGGCAGTTCCTTCGACCTCATGACTTGGTTTTTGCTCCGATATGCATTGTCAGCTGTGAGACCTTATATAGACAGGTGTGTGCCTTTCCAAATCATGTCCAATCAATTGAATTTACCACAGGTGGACTCCAATAAAGGTGCAGAAACATCTCAAAGATGATCAAGAGAAATGGGAGGCACCTGAGCTAAATTTCAAGTGTCATCGCAAAGGGTCTGAATACTTATGTAAATGTGATATTTCAGTTTTTTCTTTTTAATAAATTTGCAAAACTTTCTAAAATCCTGTTTTCTCTTTGTCATTATGGGGTATTGAGTGTAGATTGATGAGGGAAAAAATGAATTTAAACGATTTCAGCATAAGGCTGCAACATAACAAAATGTGAAAAAAGTGAAGGGGTCTGAATACTTTCTGAATGCACTGTATCTCAATACAACTCAATACAAGCACTCAATATTTGTCGACCTAGATTTGCAGCAGCGGTTAGACCTGTTGGGTTTTTTTCCAACACAAGATTTGTCCACTCAGGATTTGCTGTGGTCTGTTCAATAGCTCGATCAGAGATTTCTTGATTCCAGATTCACTGCACGACTCAAACAAAAAGCCCAAATAGGGCAAGGGGAGCGCCATAATCGCTCGGAGCTTACCTCCCCTTTGCCTTCCCAGCCCACAAAATTTTTCGAGCAGTCCGTCCGAACCACGAAGGCATGCCTTTCCCTCCCTATAACCCCACCACTCCACACCCGCACTTCCCCTATCCTGACAAGTAGTCAGGTTCACTCTGTTTTTTTCGTTCAAAATCATGGTAGATTAGCAAACCTATACATTTTTGGAAACGTTATTACATGGAAAATCTGAAAATCAATGTTTACATTTGCCAATTCCGACCAATTCGATTCGACCAATTCAACCAATTCGACCACTCGACCAATTCCATTCGACCAATTCGACCATTCGACCATTCGACCAATCGCTTCGATCGACCATTCGACCATTCGACCAATTCGATCGATTCGATTCGATTCATCGAATTCGATTCGATCGACCATTCGACCAATTCGATTTGCCAATCAATTTGACCGACCTTTGCTTGTGTGGAACGGACTGTGAAAACGATGCGGACTATATTGTCAGATACGACACACAGGACAGTGATGACGAACTCTAAATGGCATATTCTGTAATCGTGTATGTTTGATGCCATTGACTGCCTGTGTATATTTTGTCATTGACTGCCTGTGTCGATGTGAAGTTATACTGACTGCATGTGTATATATGATTTTGCTGACTGCCTGTGTATGTTTGGTGATATGAATTATTGTGACACATTTTGATGTTATTAACTGCCTGTACAAAATGATAACATGTATTTGATTATGCAACTTATCGCGAATATAAAGACAGTATTTTGCAATTCAAAACCTTTGATTCGTGTCTTACCATTCCCCATAGCACTAATTTGATACTTTCATTGGATTCCTTGTCCCTGAAAATATAGGTTTAGTATATTTTTAAAGTTTTTAGGGTAATTAGAGGCAGAAATAGAACAAAATATGTATTTTACAGTGGCCATTTTGAAAATCCAAAATGGCCGCCATACAGGTATCTCTCCAAATGTAAACATTGATTTTTAGTTTCCTTATGCTATAACCTTTCCAAAAATGTATAGGTTTGCTAATCTACCATGATTTTGAACGAAATATAATTTATTGACATAGTGAACCTGACTAAAGCAATCTCGGCAAAACATTTTTGTGAGTACCCCTCCAACTGTTCACTTTATTGTTCATTTGTGCACTTAAATTGTATTCTTTATTGATTCGTTTAATATTTATCTCTGCTATGTATTTAAGTGAGGTTAAAGTTATGTTAGGATGACGTAAAATGTGCCCTGGGAATGCATATCCCCATTATAACACTACGTCCATGGGAATATCTCGTCTGCTCAACATCGTTTAGCTTAACGTCACACTTTCTAGGAATGCACCCACAATGTTAAGTAGAAACTTGCTGTAGTGCATTTAAAAATGAATAATTATACAATTTAATTCAGAAAATATCACACTTTGCAATTATTTTTACCCTCGCCAGAGGAGACGTTATTGCATTTGAGTCTGTTTGTTTGTTTGCCTGTTTGTCCGTACAGAATAAATATGATTTTCTCTGCAACCGTTGGTCCGATTGACAGGAAATTTTCACCACAGGTACAACTCCACCTGTAGAATTTTTTTAATGATAATTATGACGTCATAGGTCACGTGGTTCGGCCGCCATCTTGGAAAAATCGAAAAACTTTGCACCTCTATATCTCCGAAAGAGCTGAATAGAAAAAATTGACATGGCTCATTGTAAAGAACTCTCCATGGGGAATGAAATATGTTAATGATGATGTTATAGGTGCCTCCATTATGACGTCATAATTCGACAAGTACAAAACTTCATCCGATCAAGATGAAATTTCTTGAGCATAATCTAGGAATAAATTAGTTCAGAAAAAAAAAAAGATGACGTCATCGGTCACGTGGTTCGGCCGCCATATTTGTTTTCACACAAAAGCCTTAACCACTGAAAATACATCCTGGCGAGGGTTTGCAATCTCTGATTGCTCTTTTTCTTGTTCATTTATGCAATTCAACATAAATAAGTCTTAAAACATAAATAAGTTGATTCCGAGTACAAGTTGGGACCCAGACTTCCGGAGTGTGGGTGGAGGTAAGGGGAGGTGGGGGGAGGAAGGGTGGGTGGGTGAGAATCGACTTGTACACTGAAAAATACCGTAATTGAAAAAAAAAAAATAGAAAGTTGAAGAAAAATTATTGGAAAAAAAAATACTTGAAAATTGATAAAATGAAATAATCGAAAAAAATACTTCAACATTGGAAAAAAGATTAAGCAATTGAAAATAAATAAATAAATAAATGGAAAACATTCTTCAAAAAGCGGGACACCACGGACACCAAGACTAAACACTTAATGCCTCCCTCTGAGAACCAAAATGACAGTTTCTGTATTTGAATAAGAACTTGATTCAGTGGTAAGCAAAATTGTTTTGTGGTACTGTATTTGTTTACGAGAGTCCATCACATTGACCATATTTGTACTAGCAACTTGGCCTTGTGCACGGGAATAAAACAATATTAAAAGGTATCATGTCAACCTACCAATGTCCCATCCTCAAGCGAGTGAACGTGAAAGACACCCCTGTTCTTACTTCCGCTGGGCGTGATTATGTAGTGCCATGGGAACCCTCCGATGCTCATCTCATTCAGGTGGCATTTTGCTTCAAAAAGCAAGGAAGGATGGGCTGGACCAAAGCAAAGCAGTACAAAAAACTCAATCACCGAGTATTTGTATCTATAATCTAAATATATGAGTAATTCATTCGGAAACAACTTTCCGGGAATAAAACACCAGTTGAGGGATGTGAGTGGTAAACAACAACAAAAAATTTTTTTTTAAGTCTTAAGTGTTTACACTTTAGGGAAGTGAGAGAGATTTCAAACAAAGCCCCGAAATTGTGCATTCTTGTGCTCAATGAGACCCATCATGGTCAAGATTGGAAATAAAGTTGTGTGAAAACACCATTCACGTTGTTCTTCAAACCGTATCCAGTACCATGTGTTTTCATACACTTATAGAATTGAGGAAACAAAAATGATCAATAACGATATGCTTCACAAAAAGAGATAAAACAACAGCTTCAAGGCTTGAATTGTTTTATAAAGGAGGTTCAAAGGCATTCATGTTATGGTTTAAAAGAACCAGCACATTGATCTGTACACTAAAACAAACATGTCAGGGAATGTCAAAGTTAAAGTTGTTAGGTGAAAACAAAATGGCTGTCTGAAATGAGCATGCAAATTCGCAAAGACCTGGTCTACGAAATATCACGACAAGCATACGTTGTTATGAGCAATGGCTCTAATAACGAGTGTGGCCACAAACGACCCCAGTGGAGGCTTGTACACATCTTGTCGCCAACCAAATCAGATAATCCACCGATGCATATTACATTTGCCTGAATTTTAGCATGAAGCCTCCAAGATCAAATGTAATTTAGGCTTAATCAGGAGACAAGCAAGATCACTAGCTTAACGTGCCTCACCTGTCACTTGGATATTACAGGGAATTCCAAAGGCTTTTGAACCCACAATACCATGTTTTCCATCCCACTCACATTGACCTCCCAAGGATAACTCCTTCACCTTGTACTGTACACACAGAAAAAACACACACACACACACACGCACACAACTAATCAGAGTTATCATTTGTAGTGTAGCTGGACAGCAAAGTGGTTTCATACGTTGTATGACATCGCTTTCACATAGTTATTATTAAATACCATGCGAAAGTAAGACAGACTTTGTGGAGCAGTGCACGCAAGCAAAAATCTAGGCTTTGGATTGTCGTTAGTTATGTGACCGCAAGTTGTCGAGTGTTTTGCCTTCCTTGATGACGAGTGTTATAATGCTTTGTACAGGCCTAAATACACATTTGATAGTCAAAAACGAGCTTTGATGTAAATGTTGTTTTAATTATGCAACTTGCATCTTAGCTTCGATTCACTCATAACTGTGTACAATTCATACGTCTAAGGTGCTATGGAGTGTAGCTTCTAACTTTTGGTAGTGGCTTCCCATTTTACCCCGTCAGAGGTAACTGAGTTTAAGGCCTATGGCCCGGTTGCAGAAAACTCTCACATCCTTAAGGAAAAATGAGGATTTCCTGAGGGTTATTTATTCAACAGCCCTTAAGGAAATCCTTCGCTAAAGAATCACAGTGTACCTTGAGGATGAGAGAATTCTAAGCAACTAGGCCGAAGTCAAAGTCCTCAAGTAAGGATTTCCTTAAGGTTGAGGAAATCCTTAAGAGCCGTTGCTATGGTAGGCAACCAATCAGATTAGAGATAAGAAGAGGCGGCCGAAAGCAAGAACACATAATGAACACAATTTTAAATGACACTTGTTATACAGTGCATTCAGAAAGTATTCAGACCCCTTCACTTTTTTCACATTTTGTTATGTTGCAGCCTTATGCTGAAATCGTTTAAATTCATTTTTTCCCTCATCAATCTACACTCAATACCCCATAATGACAAAGAGAAAACAGGATTTTCGAAAGTTTTGCAAATTTCTTAAAAAGAAAAAACTGAAATATCACATTGACATGAGTATTCAGACCCTTTGCGATGACACTTGAAATTTAGCTCAGGTGCCTCCCATTTCTCTTGATCACCTTTGAGATGTTTCTACACCTTGATTTGAGTCCACCTGTGGTAAATTCAATTGATTGGACATGATTTGGAAAGGCACACACCTGTCTATTATATACAAGGTCTCACAGCTGACAATGCATATCAGAGCAAAAACCAAGCCATGAGGTCGAAGGAACTGCCTGGAGAGCTCAGAGACAGGATTGTGTTGAGGCACAGATCTGGGGAAGCCTACAAAAAAAATCTCTGCTGCATTGAAGCTTCCCAAGAGCACAGTGGCCTCCATAATTTTTAAATGGAAGAAGTTTGGAACAACCAGGACTCTTCCTAGAGCTGGCAGCCCGGCCAAACTGAGCAATCGGGGGAGAAGGGCCTTGGTAATAGAGGTGACCAAGAACCCGATGGTCACTCTTTCTGAGCTCCATAGATCCTGTGTGGAGATGGGAGAAACTTCCAGAAGGACAATCATCACTGCAACACTCCACCGATCTGGGCTTTATGGCAGAGTGGCCGGACGGAAGCCAAACAGTTCAATCTTGGTTTCATCAGACCACAGAATCTTGTTTCTCACAGTCTGAGAGTCCTTTAGGTGCTTTTTTGCAAACTCCAAGCGGCTTACATGTGTCTTTCACTGAGTAGAGGCTTCTGTCTGGCCACTCTGCCATAAAGCCCAGATCGGTGGAGTGTTGCAGTGATGGTTGTCCTTCTGGAAGTTTCTCCATCTCCACACAGGATCTCTGGAGCTCAGCCAGAGTGACCATCGGGTTCTTGGTCACCTCTCTTACCAAGACCCTTCTCCCCCGATTGCTCACTTTGGCCGGGCGGCCAGCTCGAGGAAGAGTCCTGGTTGTTCCAAACTTCTTCCATTTAAGAATTATGGAGGCCACTGTGCTCTTGGGAACCTTCAATGCAGCAGAGATTTTTTTTGTAGGCTTCCCCAGATCTGTGCCTCGACACAATCCTGTCTCTGAGCTCTGCAGGCAGTTCCTTCGACCTCGTGGCTTGGTTTTTGCTCCGATATGCATTGTCAGCTGTGAGACCTTATATCGACAGGTGTGTGCCTTTCCAAATCATGTCCAATCAATTGAATTTACCACAGGTGGACTCCAATGAAGGTGTAGAAATATCTCAAAGATGATCAAGAGAAATGGGAGGCACCTGAGCTAAATTTCAAGTGTCATAGCAAAGGGTATGAATACTTATGTCAATGGTATATTTCAGTTTTTTCTTAAGAAATTTGCAAAACTTTCTAAAATCCTGTTTTCTCTTTGTCATTATGGGGTATTGAGTGTAGATTGATGAGGGAAAAAATGAATTTAAACGATTTCAGCATAAGGCTGCAACATAACAAAATGTGAAAAAAGTGAAGGGGTCTGAATACTTTCTGAATGCACTGTATGGTGCATGGGGAACACATGCTTCCGGATGAAGGAGGAATAAAATGATTCTTGTGTGAAATTCATTTTGTTTCTGATTGAGCATTTTATTGCAAATGAGTTAATATGTGCAGTAATGTTTGGAAACTTGTCCGAGAATTGTGAAAGTCTGAAATTATGAGAGTGAAATACGAGTACGAAACAACAAGCAATATATTCTGGATGTAACGTCACGAAAGAGTGAAAATGTTATCCGGGTCACTGTGCCGCCGCTCAGAGCGCGTTGCGCAATGTAAAATCATTTCTCAATTGCAGATAAATCACCTTGGATTTACCCCAATAAACAAAGGGAAATTAAACAGAAAAAAGGAGGCTTGCCTTGTTCACTATTTCTTCGAGGTTGTAGAACTTTACTGTGCCATTGCTGTGAAGTGTTATCAAAATGTTCTCAGAAACGGTGACGTCAGTGACAGTACTGCCAAAAATCTATGTAAAGAAAAAATAAGTCATGGTTGCAACTTGGCAAAACACCATGTTGTGTTGTTATTCCAGTTTAAGTGAATGCTGAAGGTTGAAGAATTATCATTTTACTTGCTGGTCAATCTCCATCATGCCGATAAGCTGCAGAGGGAAAACTGTGAAGAAAGCAAGCTGGAGCAAGATCCTGCGCCTAAAGTTTATCTGGAAAATGAAAAGAAGTTATACTTCTTTGCAACACCCAGTGTGAGCAATATCATAATCGACAGAGAGAAAGTTCAGTGCCTTTGCAACTTGACTATTGGAGCACCCACCGTGCGAGGCTGGTCTGGTGGTTTAGAGCGAATGGATTTCAACATAAGAGTTTCTTGTTCGCTTATCCAGCTTATCTGTCTGCAAAATTTACAAGGCACACAAAAATAGAAATAAATAAATAAAAACATCAAAACACCGGTATCGCAAAGAAAAACATGGTAATGCATTTATAAACTGAAGCTCGAGCAGAAGACGAGGCATGTTCATTCATCTCGGTACAACCACACTTTGTATAGTATAAAGAGGATGATAAATTACCAACTTAAATTGAAAATAAAATTCTACATTGTCAAACACACAAAAGACAAATACGCATGCAATCTTAAATCACAACAGGACTGAAAATAATCATAAGGCCAAAGATTCAAAATCCCGTGGGGGTATTGCATTTTAAGCCCTCGTTTTCTTGGCAAATTGGTTATGAATTTACAGTTACCAAAATGGTTGTCATTAAAAAAGTGATAAATATGATACAAATTTCAAAAGTCTATGGCTCGAGGAAATGTATAGAGTTAGATAAACATTATCAAATATAGACAAGAAAATACATTGCACACCACATTGAAAGCATAATTTCCAGAAATAAAGGGATAAAATGAAGAAGCCGAAGCAGAATGACTAATATGTAGTTTGTAGCACATGAGTCACAGTTTTTAGCATACACACATACAGTGGCCTGCAAAAGTATTCACCCCTACAAATAATGCCACATTTAGATGAATTATGTAGAAACAACTTTTCCAAATGAACCTTTTTATTCATAAATGAAGAGATCAGACAAAATACTTGTAGAACTGAAGGTTACATGTCAGTAATACCTGCAAAAAACAGGTACAAATAAAAATTCACTGGTTTCAAAAGTATTCAGCCCCTTATGTCAGTATTTAGTGGAAGCACCTTTTGCAGTAATGACTGGTATGAGTCCTTTTGGGTAGGTCTCTACCAGTTTTGCACAGTGAGATGGTGAAATCTTTGCCCATTCTTCATGTTAAAATTGCTCTAGTTCTGCCAAGTTTGATGAAGATCGTCGATGGACTGCAATCTTCAAGTCTCGCCATAAATATTAAATTGGGTTCAAATCAGGACTTTGACTGGCCCAATCAAGATCATTTCTTTTCTTCTAATTCAGCCACTCCAGTGTGGCTTTAACTTTGTGCTTGGGTTCATTGTCCTGAAGAAATGTGAATCTCATACCCAGTTTCAGATTCATGGCTGACTGAAGGAGGTTTTCATCAAGGACATGGGTGAAACTGAGGAACTTTTGAAAAAAATGAAAGGAACGAGCAAAACGACTCCTTACTAGGGAGATCTGGGGACATGATGATGTCAAAATTTGCAATGTGTCATAAATCAAACTAGAACAATGTGACTGTGTCGCCAATATGACTCCGTATAGTCCCACAACGGGTAGATGCCATCACTCTGCATATGTATGGGTAGGGGATCATGTTTGTGAAGTTTCGTGTTGATTGGATAAGGTTCGTTTTTCTATCCAAGATTGCTGCCAAACCACGTGACCAATGACATCATCATTTTCAAACCATATGCAACAGTGCTGTTAGATAATATTTGTAAAATTTCACATCTATAGGGTGAGCGGTTTCAGAGATATAATTATTTAATATTTTCCTTCAATCCAATATGGCTGCTAAACTATGTGACCTATGATGTGATGAATTGAATATTTCAATACAAATGGGTCATATATCATGTGCATGCAATTTCAGATTTTTAGGATAAGGAATTCGATTAAAACATTGGCTGGTATACCACTTCACCGATGATGTCATCATTATCATGCTTTTGTTCCCCATTGGGAGTACTTGACAATGTGCCAAGTTAAAAAAAATTCCATTCAGCGGTTTCCGAGAAATAATTTTTTAATTATTTGCGTTTAATCCAAGATGGCTGCCATACCATGTGACCTATGACATCACAATTATCATAAAAACATTCTGCATGGGTGTCACCCCTACCCTGAAAGTTTCGTCTCAATCGGACATGTGGTTGCTGAGAAAAACGAGATTTAGCCCGTACGGACAGACGGACGTACGTATGGACAGATGGATAACCCAAAAACATAATGCCTCCGGCGACTTTGTCGGCAGAGGCATAAAAATGCCATTGCGTCATACAGTACCCCATCCCTCTGCAAGGCAGAAAGCAGTTGTAAGTCTTTCTACTTATAGGGAATTGATCAGACACTGGCCTGATAAATGGAACATGTCTTTCAATCTTCAAAAATCTAACAGTCTCACCCTCTTGCTCTGGATCAATCATCATGTGAACCCACCTGTCTATTTCCTTGCTCATCCACTGGAAGAGGTTCAGTCTCTTGAAATTCTAGGCCACACCATCAACTATGACTGTCCTGGCGGACCACATAGCAAAGCCGGCCTCCAAAGTCAACCACAGACTTGACATCCTCCTGTCCTGCCTTGTCCTTGATCTTGTATTGTCCTTGACTTGATCTTGTCTTGTCCTTGACTTGTCCTGTCATATCCTTGACATCCTCCTTGACGTCGATCCAGATCTTTCCTTGGAAAAACAGAGCTACTCGGTCTATAAATCTTGTGCCAAAAGCTCAATGGAGAATTACTCGTCACTATGGGTTAGCACCCCAGCATTACACTGGTCTCTCCTAGATTATGTTGACTATAAAACTCTCAATTTTTTTAAATCTCCCATTATGGCACCAAAGCACAAGGTCTGTTGCTTTCAGAATGCAGGCAGGTCGGTGTAATGTCTGTTTTGTCAATAGAGGGTCTGTGTATTGCATATAGATTTGTTTCCTGGTGGATACCTGTGACCATTATGTGGTGGTAAGGTAATTCTGGACAATAAATGGTTTGGTGTGTACGCGCATGTGTTTTCTGTTGGTGCACGTGGTTTCTTCTTTCTTGTCCTCAATCTCTCCTTTCTTTTTTTCTTTGCCTACAGAGGGGTTAATCTGGCAAATACTTTTCGTAAGCTTCACCTAGCAGAGCCTGGATGGGTTTGATGGTAGAGGAGTAGCAGATGAAACCCAAGTCCTATCCAGGTTCCTCCTGACGACTCCATCTTTGTCTATTTGGGTTCTTCCTGATACTTCAGTGCTGTATTTTATCAGTTGTTTCATTGTACCATCTATTCTCCAATAATGCTCCCTCTGCTCTCGACATCCTCTGACCCCCCCCCCCCCCCCCCCACCTCCCCACCCCCAGGATGCAAGCGTTCTTCCAGTAACCCTTGCTTGATTAAACTTACAAAACACTGATTCAGACCAAACTACTAAACCACCACTCTCCTCACAAACTTTACACGAAACACCTTCCTTTGAAGGCTTCAACAATAGAAAACCACCAAAACACAGTATTTACACGACAGTAGACATCAGCAAAGCATTTGACACACTCCAAAAGCTCTAACTCACAAACAAAATACTCAACACTAACATGCACAACAACACCAGATGCTGGCTGAACAACTACCTATCATGCAGACAGTCATTCGTAATTTTTAACAGCAGGTCATCACGCGCACAATACTTTCCGAATGGAGTCCCTCAAGGCTCAGTCCTCTCCCCCACATTCTTTCATTTGTTCATGCATGACATTCCACAACCACCCGAGAACATACAATTAGCTTCACATGCGGACAATATACAGTCACGTGAAAAAGTAAGTACACCCCAGGTAAAGTTTTGACTTTTTCAACATATTTCAACATACAGCTATTTGATCCTCATTTCAACAACATTGAAAGACAAAGGTGATATAACATAACAAACATCATGAAACATTTACATTTTGTAGTCCATTGTATAATTTAAATAAACATAAATGCAAATTTCGCATGTGGAAAAAGTAAGTACACCCTTGGCTCTAATATGTGGTAATGTGGTATTGCCCCCTTTGGCAGAAACAACCTCAAGTAGGCGTTTCTTATAACTGTCTACCAGTCTCTGACATCGACTGGGAGAAATTTTTGCCCACTCCTCCATGCAGAATTCTTTCAGCTGTGCGATGTTTGCGGGGTTTCTTGCATGCACAGCTCGTTTGAAATCCCCCCCACATCTCGATGGGATTTAGATCCGGGCTTTGACTTGGCCATTCCAGAACCCTCCATTTCTTTCTTTTCAGCCATTCCTTGGTGGATTTACTGGTATGTTTAGGGTCATTGTCATGTTGCAAGGTCCACATTCGGTTGAGCTTCAACTTTCCGACAGATGGCCTCACATTATCCTCAAGCACCCTCTGGCACAATGAAGAATTCATAGTG
The DNA here is from genome assembly GCF_964187855.1 of Myxine glutinosa. NCBI lineage: Eukaryota > Metazoa > Chordata > Myxini > Myxiniformes > Myxinidae > Myxine > Myxine glutinosa. The sequence goes on along the minus strand of NC_136267.1, from coordinate 124,815,877 downwards.
GATTATATGATGGTGAGCTGCCCAGGCCCTGATGCAGCAAAGCTGCCCCAAACCATAATATTTCCACCACACCATGCTTTACAGTTGGTATCAGGTTCTTGTGGTCAAATGCTGTCTTTGGTTTTTGCCAAACATGTCTTCTGGTACTGTAGCCAAATAGCTCCTTTGACTCATCTGACCAGAGTTGTTGTCAGCCCAGGGTTATTCGCCCAGGGTTACCAATACCTTTGACTCATCTGTCCAGAGCACATTGTTCCAGAAGTGCTGGGCTTTGCCTAGGTGTTCATTTGCAAACTTTAGTCTTGCCCTGATGTTCTTTCTGGACAGCAAAGGTTTCCTCCTGGCACACCTCCCATGTAGATCAAATTTGTGCAGCCTATTTCTAATGGTAGACTCGTGCACTTTGACATCAACAGTGGCAAGAGCTACCTGTGGGTCCCGTGATGACATTCTGGGGTTCTTAGAGACTTCTTTCAGCATCTTGCGGTCTGCTCTCGGGCTGAACTTGCTGGGGCGGCCTGGCCTGAACAAGTTGGCAGTTGTTTGAAATCTTCTCCACTTGTAGATGATCTTCCGGACAGTCGAATGATTGATTTCAAATTGTTTGGAGATCTTTTTAAATCCCTTCTGTTACGGATTCGTCACTTCCGTTTGGGGTTTTCCTCCACTTGAAAGATTTCTGATTCTATGTGCTATTATTGTCTTCCAAAGGTTTATTGTTTATGAACAGTTATTAAAAGTTAAAAAGGTTAACTTAAAATGATACAGGAAACCGAACCGGAAGACGAGGAGGTGAAAATAAGAGGCGGCGCGAGCAAAGTTGGAGAAGACGCGTGACATCAAGGCTCCACAGCGAGCCAGGTCTACCGAAAGTCGCGAGGGAATTTTGAGTTCCTTGAAGGGACATACGGTGATAGGAATCATCGCTGGAGTGGAAAATCTGCGGTCATATTTGGGCGCTGAGATTTCGAAGAATCCTCGCCTCGTCGCATCGGCTCAAGTAAGAGCCGTCGGCCATTTTGAACCCCGCGCTTCGGACACCTACAAAGGTTTTGCCTCGCGTCATCTTCACCCCAACATCCTACCGTTTGTCGGGGATGTGTGTGTACGACCGCTTCGTCTCCAATTACGTTGCGGTTCGCTGAGTGAGCGGTGAAGGTGCCCCTCTGAAGGGCGTCGTTGTACAGTTTCGGCGGGGGCGATCACCATTGTCAACTGTACACAATTTGAATATCGACTGGAGAGCGAGATTGGGGCTTCGACTGGATATCGTTTTAGCGACCGCTGGAGCGAATCACATTCGCCTTGGAAAAGGTTATAGAGACATTGAGGAGTGTCCTTTTCACTCGCTGGGAGCGCAGTGAGTTATCTGACTTTATTGAAGGTATATAGAGTGCACTCTTAATTGCCATTTGTTGTACCGTTATTCCTGTGTGATTTTCAATATTGTATTTGTTCATTTATAATTATCATTGGTGTGGTTTCACGATCGATTTCTAACACAGAGTAACATATTTTTCTGCCGTGGCTCCTCTCTGGGTTCGGTGGTGTACCGAGACCAGGAGATCGTAGAGGAACACGTAACAGAAATTTGGGGCTCGTCCGGGATATAATTCCCGAAAAACATCCATTTGGGATTGATCCAGATTGAAATTGGGGGTTTGTACTGTGGGAAAATTGGGGGCTCGGCTTTGCTGATTAAATTCCCTAAATCTCGGACGGTGGATTAAATTCCTTAAATTTCGCCCGGGGAAAGAATTCCCTAGCATTCCCAAATTTTCCAATTTTGGAATATTTTCCAACATTCCCAAATTTTTCAAAAAAAAAATTTTTTTATTTTTATTTATTTATTGTGTGAAGGTTAACAGGTGCTAACGGATAGTCACCATGGAGTTTGACGCAGAGAAGTTTGCAGCGACCCCTAGTGAGGCACAGTTCCGAGCGTTACTAAAATCGGAACTCTTGATATTGGCCAAACATTTTAGCTTGGAGGTCCGAGTTAAAATGAAGAAAACAGAGATGCAGACAGTGGTGATAGAATCTATGGTGGAACTAGGAACATGGAAAGAGGGAGCCTTGGATTGGTGACCAGAAGAACAAGAAAATGTGGAGCTCCAAAAAATGGAGATGCAAATTGCAGAGCCAGGAAAGGTTAAAAGCAAAGGAAAGAGACCTCGAGGAAAGAAGAGCAGCACAGGAAAGAGAACTCCAGGAAAGGTTGGAAGAGAAAAAAGCAGAGGAAAGGAGAGCTGCAAGAGAACTCGAAGAAAGGTTAGAAGAGAAAAAACAGAGGAAAGGAGAGCGGCAAAGGAACTCGAAGCAGAGGAGAGAAAAGCCGAAAGGGAGTTAAAGGACCGTGAAATGGGGCTTCAGCAGGAAATTAAAGACAAGGAGCTGGAGTTAAGGCGAGAACGGGGAGAGGTGCCATCCATGCTGATGGGTTCGACAACTAGTCAGAACACCTGGGATGTTGGCAGACATGTTAGGCTGGTTCCACTCTTCAATGAAAAGGAGGTAGCCAAGTTTTTTTTACACTTTGAGAAAGTGGCTCGAATGCTAAAATGGCCGGAGTCCTGGACCATGTTAATGCAAAGTGTTCTGGTGGGTAAAGCTCGGGATATTTATTCGGCTTTACCGATTGAGCAATGTGCAGATTATGAGATGGTGAAGAAAACCATTCTCAAGGCCTATGAATTGGTCCCTGAAGCTTACCGGCAAAAATTCCGGAACGCCAGGAAGAGGGAGAGTGAGAGCCATGTGGAGTTGGCCAGAATGAAAGAAACCATGTTTGATCAGTGGTGTGATTCAAAAGGAGTTGGGAAAGACTTCGAACTATTGCGACAATTGATCCTGGTGGAGGAATTCCAACAATGTGTCCACGAGGACATTAAAGTACATCTGGAGGAAAGGAAGTACCAAAGTTGTATGAGGCAGCAACCATGGCAGATGACCATGCCTTAAGACACAGGATGGGGTTCCACAAACCTAACTCCTCGCCTAGACTTAGCCAGGGGAGCTATGGTACATTAGGGGCGGAGAACGAAAATTCATGGGTGCGGCCTCGAGATGACTATGAGGACCACTCTGATACCACGACTTCTAGAAATCCGAAGACAACAGTTCCAAGGCAGACGTGTCCTCCGGGGGGCTCGAGGCAGACCACGAGGTTCTCCTCGGGGCCTACTTGCGCTTTTTGCCATAAACCGGGACACTTGATGTCCCACTGTTATGCTCTGGGAAATGAAAATCAGGAGCGGAGTTCGACTAGTACGACTCCGAACGCAATGGCAAATGTGAGAAATCGCCCTCAAAAGGGTTACCAACCGTTTATTTCAGAGGGGTTTGTGTCCTTGGATGGAGACTCGACTAACCAGAAACCAGTTAGGGTCTTGAGGGACACAGGAGCACATCAGTCTTTGATGCTTGAAGGCATTTTGCCATTGTCAGAGGAGACAGCAACTGGTGATAGTGTTCGTTTACAGGGGATTGATGGCTGTGTTGGAGCTCCACTTCATGTCATCCATTTGGAGTCTGATTTGGTGTCAGGACCGGTCACCGTAGGTTTACAAGCCACTCTTCCTGTAGAGGGAGTATCTTTTGTTATCGCCTATCGGGAATGATTTGGCCGGTGGTCAAGTTTCGGGTAACCCGATGTTTGTTGAAAAGCCTAAGAGGTAGTACCCTGAAACTAAGTGTCAGCACACGCAAGTCAGGGATGGAGGCAATATTGGCAAGCTCTTTGTAGGGGGACTGAACTTCAAAACCAAGGAAGATGTTCTGGAGTCTGCCTTCAGCAAATATGGACCGCTTTTGGAAGTGCTGCTGATAAAAGGCAGGGAGACACAAAAGTCAAGAGGGTTTGGCTTTGTCACGTTTGAAAACTCAAAGGATGCCAGAGATGCAGAAAAGGATCTGAATAGCAAGGAGTTGGAGGGTCGGACCATAACAGTAGGGAAGGCATTTCATAGGTGTCGTGGGGGCTACAGAAGAGGACAATGGAGTCGTAGTTTTGGTGGTGGCCGCAATCGATATTATTATGGAGGCTGCCAGAGTTACGGCAGCTCCCGAAGGAAGGATTATCAGAGTAGTGGCCGAGAAGGAGACCGCTATTCATGTGACTACAGTGACAAGCGGTCCCACCGTAATTATTATGAAAGTTCGGAAAAGTTGAAGCACTGAATGCTGCGGAGCCGCCGAGCCAAGATTCCTACACGGATTAACCGTGAACGCCACGTTCCTAAAGGCATCCATGTAGTGAACTTTCCTGCACGGACTAACCGTGAACTCCACGTTCCTAAAGCCGTCCATGTAGTGAATACTTCCAGGCCTCACCACCCAACCACCATGGAACCTGGCTTTCAGCTCGGCCTCCCGGGGAAAAGTGCTGTAGACTTGTTTGACTTTGGAGTTTGATCACAGCCCCTTAACCTTCATTCAAAAGAAACTAAGGAAAAAATCAGAGGGTGCTGAGATGGAGTTTGGCTTTGCAGGAGTTCAACTTGGAGATTGAACATGTGAAGGGCAGGGACAATGTCATTGCTGATGCTTTGTCCAGAGTGAATTAACTTTGGAAATTTCTGTGGGTTTGTGTGAAATTTTGTTGCTTTATTTTTGAGATGTTGATAATTGTTGCTCACGGGAATTTAGGATTTGGGTTGTGAGTTTACTTTTGTTTGTTTAAAGAGTTTGTCTGCAAAGAAAGTTTTCGCTGTGTTCAAACTTTCTTTCTCGAGTGGGGGAAGTGTTACGGATTTGTCACTTCCGTTTGGGAGTTTTCCTCCACTTGAAAGATTTCTGATTCTATGTTCTATTATTGTCTTCCAAAGGTTTATTGTTTATGAACAGTCATTAAAAGTTAACCTTTTTAACTTAAAATGATACAGGAAACCGAACCGGAAGACGAGGAGGTGAAAAGAAGAGGCGGCGCGAGCAAAGTTGGAGAAGACGCGTGACGTCAAGGCTCCACAGCGAGCCAGGTCTACCGAAGGTCGCGAGGGAATTTTGAGTTCCTTGAAGGGACATCCGGCGATAGGAATTATCGCTGGAGTAGAAAATCTGCGTAGTCAGATTTGGGCGCTGAGATTTCGACGAATCCTCGCCTAGTCGCATCAGCTCAAGTAAGAGCAGTCGGCCATTTTGAGCCCCGCGCTTCGGACACCGACAAAGGTTTTGCCTCACGTCATCTTCACCCCAACATCCTACCGTTTGTCGGGGATGTGTGTGTGCGACCACTTCGTCTCGAATTACGATGCGGTTCGCTGAGTGAGCGGTGAAGGTGCCCCTCTGAAGGGCGCCGTTGTACAGTTTTGGCGGGGGCGATCACCATTGTCAACTGTACGCGATTCGAATATCGACTGGAGAGCGAGATTCGGGCTTCGACTGGATATCGTTTTAGCGACGGCTGGAGCGAATCACATTCGCCTTGGAAAAGGTTATAGAGACATTGAGGAGTGTCCTTTTCACTCGCTGGGAGCGCAGTGAATTATCTGACTTTATTGAGGGTATATCGAGTGCACTCTTAATTGCCATTTGTTGTACCGTTATTCCTGTGTGATTTTCAATATTGTATTTGTTCATCTATAATCATTGGTGTGGTTTCACTATTGAATTTCTAACACAGAGCAACATATTTTTCTGCCGTGGCTCCTCTCGGGGTTCAGAGGTGTACCGAGACCAGGAGATCGTAGAGGAACATGTAACACTTCCCAGACTCACAGGCATCTATAACCTTCTTTCTCAAGGCCTCAGAGAGCTCTTTTGATCTAGGCATGGTGACGCCGCACACATCAACAACAAAGAGCAAACCAAACTAAATGTTTTTTTTTTTTTTTTTTTTTTTTTTTTTTTTTTTTTTTTTTTTTTTTTTTTTTTTTTTTTTTTTTTTTGTTGTTGTTGTTGTTGTTGTTGTTGTTGTATACAAGATCGAGGCTCGTCAAAGAGCGAACATTAATCACACAGAAAGACAAACCGACACATAAAACATATAACATAGGGAGCGGTAGACAAGATGGGGAGAGAGGGGGAAGGACACAAACACAACATTTGAGAGCAGGGACCGAGAGACATGGAGACATCGAGAGATCTGAGAGAGGGCGAGGGCTTTTTTGGGGGGGGGGGGAGGCGTGGGAAGGGGGCAGTGGGAGAGGTATAAAACATATGGACACTGCCAGGACTTCCAGAAAAGAAGTTGGAATTTCAAACAAGGTGGATCTGGGGTGAATTAGCGGGGGTAGAAAAGATCAAGGTTTTGGATGGGGGAAGATAAGAGATGGTGGTGAACAGCTGTTTTAAAGACCTGGAGGGAGGAGTGGGATTGAAGGGAGTGAGGTAGTTTGTTCCAGAGGCGGGAGAAAAGAGGAATGAAAGAGTGAAGGTGAGCGGAGAGCCGAGATTTCGGCAGTTTAACCATCAGAGGGTTGCTGGCAGATCTTGTGCGACCTGTAGGAATATTTGGGGGACAGAGCACAGAGAGAGCTGGGGGTGCAAGGCCGGAGAGGAGTCGGTAGAAGACAGAAAGACCACCTACCTGCCTGCGGTGAGTGAGTGAAAGGCCCTCAGAGATAGCTTCATCGCGGGAGATTCCAATAATTCTGAAAGCTTTGGTTTCAACATTGTGAAGCCGAGCTAGGTGTGAGGCAGGAGCACCGGCCCATAGGGGAGAACAGTATTCCATTGAGCTGCGGATGAAAGCCTTGTATGTGGTGAGGAGCTCAGGTGTGCCGAGGAAGGACTTCGCACGACGGAGGATGCCCAGTCGGCGACTGGCTTTGGAGGCCAGCTTGGAAATGTGGTTTTCCCAAGAAAGATCATGGCAGATAGTGAGACCCAAAATCTTGAGCGACAGAACTTCTTGGAGAGGATTGTTGAGAAAGTAGATGGGAGGGTTGTCCAGTCGATCTTTTCGGAGAGACATAGTAAGAGTGTGAGATTTGTCAGGATTGAAAGACATGTTCCACTTGTTTGACCAGTCTGTGATTTTGTCCAGGTCTTCAGAGAGTGAGGAGGCAGCAGACTGCCGATCTGAGGGAAGAGGAATGGAGCGGCAGAGAGTGGAGTCATCAGCAAAGAGATAGAGAGGATTTTCGAGAGAGTCAGAGAGATCATTGATGAAGACCAGAAAAAGCACGGGGCCCAGAACACTGCCTTGGGGAACTCCAGCCTGAACAGGAAGAGGAGATGAGAGAAACCCATTCAGGGCCACACGTTGACGACGACTAGAGAGGAAGTCCGCCAGCCATGCGTGGAGATTTCCATGGATACCAAAGGAGGAGAGTTTGGTGAGCAGAGCGGGGTGCCAGACCGTGTCGAAGGCACGTGATATGTCGAGGGAGACAGCTCTAATTTCCTGTTTGGCATTGAGGACCTCCATCCATTGTTGAGACAGCAGAAGCAGCATGTCCAGAGTAGAGTGACCTGGTCTGAAACCAAATTGATGATCAGAGATCAAGCCATTGGAGAAGAGGAAAGATTTCATATCAGAAGCAATGATGGATTCCATGACTTTGCTGATAATTGGGAGAAGGCTGATTGGTCTGTAGTTGCTAGGATCTGTTTTTGCACCTTTTTTGTGCAAAGCGGTGATGTTGGCTGATTTCCAAGCAGATGGCAGTTGACCTTGAGCAAAAGAGAGGGTTAAGAGAACAGAGAGAGGGTGAGATAGAGCAGCAGAGCAGGATTTTAGGACCCGTGGGCTGATGCCGTCGGGTCCAGTTGCAGAATCAGAGTCGAGGGTTGACAGAAACTTTTCCACCTTGTCAGGAGGAAAGGACACGGAGTCCAGGAGCAGCAGGGTACGACTGGGTATGGTGGGTACAGAGAGGGATGGGTTTGGGACACAAGATTTAGAGGCAAACACAGAGTTGAGGCATTCAGCTTTTTCACGTGCGGAGTCAGCTGTGTAGCCGTTTGAGGTAAGGGAGGGGATGGAGGGGGAACAAACACCAGAAACGGATTTGACCAGACGCCACCAGGATTTGGAAGAGGGAGACAGATAAGAGAGTTCGGTCTTGAGAACGGAGAGATATTGTTTCCTGGCTCTCCTGAGGGTGGACACACACTTGTTTCGGGCTTTGTGAAAGGAAATGAGATTTCCTTCCGTTGGATTTGCTTTCCAGGAGACGAAGGCAAGTTGTTTCTGGGCAACAGCCTCACCACAAGATTCCGTGTACCATGGACGGGAGGAAGGGTATGACAACTGAAGACGAGATGGGATAAATCTGTGCATGAGAGAGAGCAATTTACTTTGGAAGAATTCCCAGGATGAGTTGATGTCAGAGGTGGTAGAGATGGGAGACCAGTCCAGATGATTGATGGCTGCTTGAAGACCGTGCCAGTTGGCCTGAGTGAAATGCCAGACTCGTCGACGCTGAGCAGGCTCCCTGAGGATGGTCAGAGAGATGTCCACTTTAACAAGGACATGATCAGATGATCCGATCGGAGCAGAAGAAGAGCAGCAGACATTTTCAGGGAAGTTAGTCATAACCAAGTCCAGAAGAGAAGATGTTCCGTTGACTGAGATCCGGGTCGGGAAATTGACAGATTGTGTCAGTCCCAGTGAGTCGCAGAAGTCCTTTGCTGAGGAGCCACGGCTGGTGAGAGAGGTACCCACACCCAGCCAACTGGCATGATGACAGTTGAAATCACCACATATGAGGAAGAGAGAGTTGGGATGAGTAGATAGAAGTTGGTCCATATCATCAGACAGCGAGATGTAGATGGAGTCATCACTGTTTGGTGGACGGTACAACACACATATGAACAAGAGGTGGGAGCGAAGGGGAAGCCGTAGCCAGAGGTATTCCTGGGGGTGAGGTGGAGAGAGTGCAGTGCAGGGCGAGTGAGGAAGAGAGTTTTTGATAAAGATAGCAACCCCGCCTCCAGGACGAGGCTCAGGTCTATCATACCGGAGGAGGGAGTAGCCCGGGAGAGATACTATGGAATCAGAGACATCATAAAGGAGGAAAGTTTCTGTTAAGCAGATCACGTCTGGTTTGACAGAAGCAACCTGTATGGAGAGATCAGTTGAGTTTGAACGAAGGCCCCGGATGTTTGAGGTCCATACCGTTAATGAAGAGGAAGGGGGAGCATCAGATACAGAACAGGGGGGAGGAGGGGTAGGGTAAGATGTGGAAGAGGTGGAAGAGGTAGGGAGAGCTGTTGAAGGTGTGTCAGAGATTTCAGAATAGCTCGGAGAAAGGGAAGGATGGGGCGGACAAAAGGTTTGATGGTGATTGGGTGAGCCACAATGAGGTGTTATTTGAGGAGGGGGAAGAGCGAGGCAGAAGGTTGGGGGAGATGGAGGTGAGAGTTTGAAGGGGGAAGAAGCGGGGAGGACGCTTTGAGGAGGGGGAGTGAGAGGGGGGAAATTGAGAAGCAATGAGGGTGGGGAGATTTGAAGGGGAGGGGTGAGGGGGGAGTTTGGGAGGGAAGGGACAAGGGGAGGGATTTGAAAGGGATGGGATATGGGGGAGATTTGGAGGGGAGGGGTGAGGCAGGAGTCTAGGAGGGGAGGGGCGAGGGGGCGTCTTGGCAGGGAGGGGTGAGGGGGTAGTTTAGGAGGGAGGGGGCAAGGGGGGAGATTTGAAAGGGATGGGTGATGGGGAAGATTTGGAGGGGAGGGGTGATGGGGAAGATTTGGAGGGGAGGGGTTATGGGGAAGATTTGGAGGGGAGGGGTGAGATTGGATTTTTGAAAGTGTACGATTTATGGGAAACGAACATTTATTGCAAAATGAGTTTCTTGTGACCTTCGAGTTAAAAATACGTTTAAGGACGCTGGATGGAGGATGGAGTGCAGGAGAGTTTAGGGAATGTAGAAAAAAGGCACTATAGGAGATGGATTTTTTTTTTGGGATGAATTGATTTGGTGAGCAATTCGAAAGCAGCCTTTTAAAGAAGAAGAAGAAAAAGGTGTTATAAAATATGACGGAATACATAACTTGAGGGGAAAGTGTAAACATTGAAGGTTAATGAGTGAAAACTATCTGGGGAAATGGGGGAGAAACACGTGGTCGAAGAACGAACGAACGAATAAGAATGAATAAACGAATGAGAACAGAGAAAGAAATGTTTTTTTTTTTGTTTGTTTTTTTTGAGTTGAGATTTACACAAGGAAGTAGGCTATGGGTGAAAAGACTGGGAATACAGAGAACGAAAGTTATTGGATCACAAACGACGGACCACTGAGAGAAAAACAAAGCCTCAAGGTTGTACAGTGCACACTGTACAAGGCCTTGCTCGCGACACGGCAAACAGACGATCAATTTATGAAAGATAAACACCGAGAAACAACCAAAGTTGCACACAATAACTTCACACACCGAAAGATAAATACAGTTTCGACAAAATACAATTGTGAACAGACTTAACTTCGAAAAACGTGGAGACCGTGTGGAGCTTCGAAAATCCCTGCCGCCGTCTCCAAGATCTCGCGAGATCTGAAGTTTAAATAAGACAGGTTCCCCCAAGATCTTCTCTCACGATGTTCAAATCATTTGCACCTGAGCTGGTGCACCTGATTCTAATTTTCGGTATTTGAAGTCATGATAAATGCAGGGGTGTACTTACTTTTTCCACATGCAAAATTTGCATTTATGTTTATTTAAATTATACAATGGACTACAAAATGTAAATGTTTCATATTTGTTATATTATATCACCTTTATCTATCAATATTGTTGAAATGAAGATCAAATGGCTGTATGTTGAAATATGTTGAAAAAGTCAAAACTTTACATGGGGTGTACTTACTTTTTCACATGACTATCACGTGCCTTCGATACGGTCCGACACCCAGCTCTGCTCACCAAACTCTCCTCCTATGGTATCCATGGAAATCTCCACGCTTGACTTGCGGACTTCCTCTCTGGTCGTAGTCAACGTGTGGCCTTGAATGGATTTCTCTCATCGCCCCCCCTGTTCTGGCTGGAGTTCCCCAAGGTAGTGTTCTGGGCCCTGTGCTTTTTCTGGTCTTCATCAATGATCTCTCCTACTCTCTGGAAAATCCTCTCTATCTCTTTGCTGATGACTCCACTCTCTACCGCTCCATTCCTCATCCCTCAGATCGGCAGCCTGCAGCCTCCTCACTCTCTGCAGACCTGGACAAAATCACAGACTGGTCAAACAAGTGGAATATGTCTTTCAATCCTGCCAAAATTTCACACTCTTACTATGTCTCTCCGAAAAGACCGACTGGAAAATCCTCCCATCTACTTTCTCAACAATCCTCTCCAATAAGTTCTGTCACTCAAGCTTTTGGGTCTCACTATCTGCCATGATCTTTCTTGGGAAAACCACATTGCCAAGCTGGCCTCCAAAGCCAGTCGCCGACTGGGCATCCTCCGTCATGCGAAGTCCTTCCTTGGCACACCTGAGCTCCTCACCACATACAAGGCTTTCATCCGCAGCTCAATGGAATACTGTTCCCCCCTCTGGGCTGGTGCTCCTGCCTCACACCTAGCTCGGCTTCACGCTGTTGAAGCCAAAGCTTTCAGAATCATTGGAATCTCCTGCAATGAAGCGAACTCCGAGGGCCTTTCACTCACTCACCGCAGGCAGGTTGGTGGTCTTTCTGTCTTCTACAGACTCCTCTCCGGCCTTGCTCCCCCAGCTCTCTCTGTGCTCTGTCCCCCAAATATTCCTACAGGTCGCACAAGATCTGCTAGCAACCCTCTTATGGTTAAACTGCCAAAATCTAGGCTCTCTGCTGACCTTCACTCTTTCATTCCCCTTTTTTCCCACCTCTGGAACAAACTCCCCCACTCCCTTCAATCCCACTCCTCCCTCCAGGTCTTTAAAACAGCTGTTCACCACCATCTCTTATCTTCTCCCATCCAAAACCTTGATCTTTTCTACCCTGGGGCTAATTCTGGGGCCAATTCACCCGAGATACACTTTTTCGAAATTCCAACTTCTTTGCTGGAAGTCCTTGCATCCTTGCATATACCTCTCCCACCTCCCCCCAAGCCCTATCCCTCCCACAGTTCTCTCGATGTCCCTGCTCTCAAATGTTGTGTTTGTGTCCTTCCCCCTCTCTCCTCATCTTGTCTACAGCTCCCCTTATTTTGCGTTTTATGTGTTGGTTTGTGTAGGTTTGAGTTTTTGTGTGATTAATGTTAACTCTTTCACAAGCCTCAATCTTGCATACTTTAAAAAAATTAAAAAAGTTAAAAAATAAAAAACCATACAAAACAGACTTTCACAGGTTTCACAGGTTTTCACAGGTTTTCACAGGTTTTCAGCATAATCACAAGGTTTTTTTTGGTTTTTCTTGAAAACAGAATCGAGGCTCGTGAAAGAGCGAACATTTATCACACAAACAAATCAAACAGACAAACAAAGTATATAAAAAGGGAAGCGGTAGACAAGATGGGGAGAGAAGGGGAAGCACACAAACACAACATTTGAGAGCAGCGACATCGGGAGATGTGTGGAATGGAGAGGGCTTTGGGGGAGGAGGCGTGGGAAGGGGGGGGGGGGGTGGGAGAAATATAAAACACAAGGACACCAAGGACTTCCAGGAAAGAAGTTGGTATTTCAAAAAAGTGGACTTGGGGTGAAGTTAGCGGGGGTAGAAAAGATCAAGGTTTTGGATGGGGGAAGATAAGAGATGGTGGTGAACAGCTGTTTTAAAGACCTGGAGGGAGGAGTGGGATTGAAGAGAGTGAGGGAGTTTGTTCCAGAGGCGGGAGAAAAGAGGGATTAAGGAGTGAAGATGAGCAGAGAGTCTTGATTTTGGCAGTTTAACCATAAGAGGGTTGCAGGCAGATCTTGTGCGACCTGTAGGAATATTTGGGGGACAGAGCCCAGAGAGAGCTGGGGGAGCAAGGCCGGAGAGGAGTCGGTCGATGACGGAAAGACCACCAACCTGCCTGCGGTGAGTGAGTGAAAGGCCCTCGGAGATAGCTTCATCACGGGAGATTCCAATGATTCTGAACACTTTGGTTTCAACAGCGTGAAGACGAGCTAGGTGTGAGGCAGGAGCACCAGCCCAGAAGGGAGAGCAGTATTCCATTGAGCTGCAGATGAAAGCCTTGTATGTGGTGAGGAGCTCAGGTGTGGCAAGGAAGGACTTCGCACGACAGAGGATGCCCAGCCGCCGACTGGCTTTGGAGGCCAGATTTGAAATGTGGTTTTCCCAGGAAAGATCATGGCAGATAGTGAGACCCAAAAGCTTGAGTGCCAGAACTTCTTGGAGAGGATTATTCAGAAAGTGGATGGGAGGGTTGTCCAATCGATCTTTTCGGAGAGACATCGTAAGAGTGTGAGATTTGTCAGGATTGAAAGACATGTTCCATTTGTTTGACCAGTCTGTGATTTTGTCCAGGTCTGCAGAGAGTGAGGAGGCTGCAGACTGCCGATCTGAGGGATGAGGAATGGAGCGGCAGAGAGTGGAGTCATCAGCAAAGAGATAGAGAGGATTTTCAAGAGAGTCAGAGAGATCATTGATGAAAACCAGAAACAGAACAGGGCCCGGAACACTGCCTGGGGGAACTCCAGCCTGAACAGGAAGAAGAGATGACAGAAACCCATTCAGGGCCACACGTTGACTACGACTAGAGAGGAAGTCCGCCAGCCATGCGTGGAGATTTCCATGGATACCAAAGGAGGAGGGTTTGGTGAGCAGAGCGGGGTGCCAGACCGTATCGAAGGCACGTGATATGTCAAGGGAGACAGCTCTAATTTCCTGTTTGGCATTGAGGACCTCCATCCATTGTTGAGCAGCAGAAGCAGCATGTCCAGAGTAGAGTGACCTGGTCTGAATCCAAATTGATGATCAGAGATCAAGCCATTGGAGAAGAGGAAAGATTTCATATCCGAAGCAATGATGGATTCCATGACTTTGCTGATAATTGGGAGAAGGCTGATTGGTCTGTCGTTGCTCGGATCTGTTTTTGCACATTTTTGGTGTAAAGCGGTGATGTTGGCTGATTTCCAAGCAGATGGCAGATGACCTTGAGCAAAAGAGAGGGTGAAGAGAACAGAGAGAGGGAATGAAAGAGTGGAAGAACAGGATTTTAGGACCCGTGGGCTGATGCCGTCAGGTCCAGTTGCAGAATCAGAGTCGAGGGTTGACAGAAACTTTTCCACCTTGTCAGGAGGAAAGGACACAGAGTCCAGGAGCAGCTCTGGATATGACTGGGTATGGTGGATACAGACAGGGATGGGTTTGGGACACAAAATTTAGAGGCAAACACAGAGTTGAGGCATTCAGCTTTTTCACGTGCGGAGTCAACTGTGTAGCCTTTTGAGGTAAGGGAGGAGATGGAGGGGGAACAAACACCAGAAACAGATTTGACCAGACGCCACCAGGATTTGGAAGAGGGAGACAGATAAGAGAGTTCGGTCTTCAGAAAAAACCACCTTTAGAGGCCATTGCGGGGGTTGGCCTTTTTCGGGGACCGTGGTTGTTGTTGTTTTTTGGTCCGCTTTTTGAAGCAACGTTTTACGGCCGGATGCCCTTCCTGCCGCCAACCCTTTTTGTCGCCTTTTTACGACAAACAGGGAATTACCAGTGAACTGGTACTCAATTTGCCGACCTCGGAAGGATGACAGGCTGAGTCAACCCCCCCTGGCGTTAATTCAGCGATCGACCGGGATTCGAACCCAGGATCCTAGGATCCTAAGCTGGCACCCTAGCCGCTAGACCAGCACCAGGCACCAGGTCTTGAGAACGGAGAGATATTGTTTCCTGGCTCTCCTGAGGGTGGACACACACTTGTTTTGGGCTTTGTGAAAGGAAATGAGATTTTCTTCCGTTGGATTTGCTTTCCAGGAGACAAAGGCAAGTTGTTTCTGGGCAACAGCCTCACCACAAGATTCCGTGTACCATGGGTGGAAGGAAGGGTATGACAACTGAAGACAAGATGGGATAAATCTGTGCATGAGAGAGAGCAATTTACTTTGGAAGAATTCCCAGGATGAGTTGATGTCAGAGGCGGTGGAGATGGGAGACCAGTCCACATGATTGATGGCTGCTTGAAGACCGTGCCAGTTGGCCTGAGTGAAATGCCAGACTTGTCGACGCTGAGGAGGCTCTCTGAGAATGGTCAGAGAGATGTCCACTTTAACAAGCACATGATCAGATGAGCCGATTGGAGCAGAAGAAGAGCAGCAGACATTTGCAGGGAAGTTAGTCATAACCAAGTCCAGAAGAGAAGATACTCCATTTACTGAGATCCGGGTCGGGAAATTGACATGTTGTGTCTGTCCCAGTGAGTCGCAGAAGTCCTTTGCTGAGGAGCCATGGCTGGTGAGAGAGGTACCCACACCCAGCCAACTGACATGGTGACAATTGAAATCACCACATATGAGGAAGAGAGAGTTGGGATGAGTAGATAGAAGTTGGTCCATATTATCAGACAGCGAGATGTAGATGGAGTCATCACTGTTTGGTGGACGGTACAACACACATATGAACAAAAGGTGGGAGCGAAGGGGAAGCCGTAGCCAGAGGTATTCCTGGGGGTGAGGTGGAGAGACGGCAGTGCAGGGCGAGTGAGGAAGAGAGTTTTTGATAAAGATAGCAACCCCACCGCCAGGACGAGGCTCAGGTCTATCATACCGGAGGAGGGAGTAACCCGGGAGATATACTAAGGAATCAGAGACATTATGAAGGAGGAAAGTTTCTGTTAAGCAGATCACGTCTGGTTTGTCAGAAGTAACCTGTATGGAGAGATCAGTCAAGTTTGAGCGAAGGCCCCGGATGTTTGAAGTCCATACTGTTAATGAAGAGGAAGGGGGAGCATCGGATGCAGATGGAGGGGGAACAAACCCTAACCCTAACTGGGCATCCTCCGTCGTGCGAAGTCCTTCCTTGGCACACCTAAGCTCCTCACCACATACAAGGCTTTCATCCGCAGCTCAATGGAGTACTGCTCTCCCCTCTGGGCTGGTGCTCCTGCCTCACACCTAGCTCGTCTTCACACTGTTGAAACCAAAGCGTTCAGAATCATTGGAATCTCCCGCGATGACGCTATCTCCGAGATTCACTTAATCACCGCAGGTAGGTTGGTGGTCTTTCTGTCTTCTACCGACTCCTCTCCGGCCTTGCTCCCCCAGCTCTCTCTGGGCTCTGTCCCCCAAATATTCCTACAGGTCGCACAAGATCTGCTTGCAACCCTCTTATGGTTAAGACTGCCAAAATCAAGACTCTCTACTCACCTTCACTCCTTCATTCCTCTTTTCTCCCGCCTCTGGAACAAACTCCCTCACTCTCTTCAATCCCACTCCTCCCTCCAGGTCTTTAAAACGGCTGTTCACCACCATCTCTTATCTTCCCCAATCCAAACCCTTGATCTTTTCTACCCCCACTAATTTGACCCCAAATCCACTTTTTTGAGGTGACTTTTGATTTCTTTCCTGGAAGTCCTTGGTGTCCTTGCGTTTTATACCTATCCTGCCTCCCCCCAGGCCCTCTCCCTCCAAAAACATCTCCCGATGTCCCTGCTCTCAAATGTTGTGTTTGTGTGCTTCCTCCCCTTCTCTCCCCATCTTGTCGACCGCTCCCCTTTTGATATACTTTGTTTGCTTGTTTGTTTGATTTGTTTGTTTGATAAATGTTAGCTCTTTCACGAGCCTCGACTCTGTATACAAAACAAACAAAAAAAAAAAAACAAAAAAAAAACGGGGGGCGGGGGCGTAGGGAGAGCTGTTGAAGGTGTGCCAGAGAATTCAGAATAGCTCGGAGAAAGGGAAGGATGGGGCGGCCAAAAGGTTTGATGGTGATTGGGTGAGGCACAGTGAGGTGTTATTTGAGGAGGGGGAAGAGCGAGGCAGAAGGTTGGGGGAGATGAAGGTGAGAGTTGGAAGGGGAAAGAAGCGGGGAGGACGCTTTGAGGAGGAGGGGTGAGAGGGGGGAAATGGAGAAGAAATGAGGGTGGGGAGATTTGAAGGGGAGGAGCGAGGGGAGTTTATGAGGGGATGGGTTAGGGGGGAGTTTAGGAGAGAAGGGACAAGGGGAGGGATTTGAAAGGGATGGGAGATGGGGGAGATTTGGAGGGGAGGGGGGAGGGGGGAGTGTAGGAGGGGAGGGGGGAGGGGGAGTCTCAGAGGGGAGGGGTGTGGGGGGAGTTTAGGAGGGAAGGGGCAAGGGGGGAGATTTGAAAGGGATGGGTGGTGGGGAAGATTTGGAGGGGAGGGGCAAGGGGGAAAATTTGGAGGGGAGGGGGAAGATTTGAAAGGGATGGGTGTTGGGGAAGATTTGAAAGAGATGGGTGATGGGGAAGATTTGGAGGGGAGGGGCAAGGGGGGAGATTTGGAGGCGAGGGGTGATGGGGAAGTTTTGGAGGGGAGGGGTGATGGGGAAGATTTGGAGGGGAGTGGTGAGATTGAATTTTTGAAAGTGTACGATTCATGGGAAACGAACATTTATTGCAAAATGAGTTTCTTGTGACCTTCGAGTCAAAAATACGTTTCAGGATGCTGGAGGGGGGGGGGGGGGGGGGGGGAAGAGTGCAGGTGAGATTAGGGAATGTATGAAAGAGGCACTGTAAGAGATGGAATTTTTTTTTGGAATGAATAGATTTGGTGAGTAAGTCGAAAGCACCCTTTTAAAGAATAAGAAGAAAAAGGTGTTGTAACATATCACAGAATACAGTACTTCAGGGGAAAGTTTAAACATTTTTAAATTTAACAGTGAAAACTATCTGGGGAAATGGGGGTGAAACACGTGGTCGAAGAACGAACGAACGAATAAGAACAACGAATAAACGAATAAGAACAACGAATAAGAACAGAGAAGGAAATGTTTTTTTGGTTGTTTTTTTTTTGAGTTGAGATTTTAAGCAAGGAAGTGTGGGATGAAAAGACTGGGAAAAACTGAGAGAACAAAAGTAATTGGAGCACAATCGACGGACCGCTGAGAGAAAAACAAAGCCTCAAGGTAGGACACGGTACAAGGCCTCAAAAGACGCGCCACGAATTAACCGACGATTTTCTATACAGGTATGAAAGATTAACACCGAGAATCCTCCTGGGGACACACCACAGCACACCCACCGAAAGATAAATACAGTTTCGACAAAAACACAATTGTGAACAATTACTTAACGTCGAAAGCGTGAGAGCGTGGACAGCTTCGAAAAGACGTGACCTCGCCGACAAAGATCTCGCGAGATCTCGAATCTCACAGGAGACACCCATCAAGGTTGCACATTAACAACACCCATCAAGCACCTACACACAGAAGTAAAAAATGCTAAAATAAAAAAAAGTTAGACATGAGAGGTGCAGAGTTCCTTACAATGGCAAATGCCAACCCTAATCACCCATGCTAATACATGTACAACCACCCACAGGCTCCTAGACACATTAAAACTACACCACAAAAACACTACAATGACATCCTTCATATCTTGTATCCCGCTCCCTTTATTATATGTTCGCTTTTTTTATTTTTGTGATTAATGTTAGCTCTTGCACGAGCCTCGATCTTGTATACAAAAAAAACAAAAAAACATTCGCCCACCAAACAACGGAAACTACAAAAAACACGCACACCCATATCACCATAAACACAACAACCTGGGCCCAAACAGTATATTGGGCACAAAACCCCCACCCATTGATGGCACAGAGAAACTACTCCCCAGGTCTGATCGTGTTCACCTTTCACGCCTTCGCTGTGGACACCACCCACAACTTTTACACGACAAACATAGATTAGACGACACCAATGACAACACCTGCAACCACTGCCAGGCCACTCCACACACACAATAAAACGTATCATGGAAGACTGCACGGTCCTGGCTTCACGTAGGCAAGGGCACAACATTTTGGATGTGAGGGATCTCTGGGTCGCTCCTGTGAGATTGATTGGCTATCTCCGTGCCGCTGGTCTGTTCAACCAGAACTGACTGTGGCAACACAACACAAACTTACAAAATCTATGCTGACTGCACAGCTCAACCCTTTCCTTCCTTGCTTCTCCCATCCATGGAAATACCTTCCAGAGCTGTCCAGCCCGAGTTTGAATCTAAGCCTCGCTCTTTCCTCAAGAGGGGGAAAGTTGTCGCCGGCTCCCTGGCCAAATACTAAACTTCTGCCCGAATGTGCGGGGACACTGCACCTTAGGCTTGCCTTAATAGTGGTGCAATCAGAAGGCCAAATTCATAATTGAATCCCAGTCCAATATGCATTTGCTAACCAACTGCATGTCTTGTATTCTATATTCCTCTGAAAGGTACATACTTAAACTTGTACACATGAGAGAGGAAGATTTTCTCCAAAATCTGTCCAGTGTCTGCATCGAACCGCAAGAGAAAATTGCTGGAAGTGAGGCCCACAATGCTTGGCCGGTAATCAGATGGAGACAGAACTTGGTACTGCAATAAAATGAGAGGCCTGGCATTAGACAGAGAAAAGTTTTAAAGTGAGTTATAGAAGTTATATTAGAGTAAGGAATCACATAAAATTGAAAATTTCAACTTCATGTAAAATTTACACCAGCTTACCACTGGTGTTTCACAGAAAAGAGCATCTTCAATTTTCTCCAATGCAGCATGAGCTGGCAACTTGTACAGCAGTTTGGGAATCGCTCCATGACTATAACATAAACAGGTAAATGAATGGTCACACTCGGGAAGCCACAGCAAACCACCACCAAGAAAATCAAGCACAGTGCAACCAATAATCTTCTTCAAAATACACTGGTTGCCTCTCAACCATTGGCAAACAGATGTTATTACTGCTCTGAACAATGAGTGGAGCCTTTACCACTGAGTAATTAGCCAATACCATTGAGCATCAGAAGCAAAAACCATCACACTGTTTCATAAACATTCTAATTGTGGAAGAAACTCTGCTTTCAACAAGGATATCAACAGCGACAAATTAACAAAACAACAAAATAAAAGGATAACTAGAAAGGCACTTTTCAATGTCACGACGTCGACTGATAGGCCTCCTCCCACATTATTACATCATTTTAATACTTGCATCAAGTTTGATTTAAATCCATTCAGCTGTTCACAAGTTCTCACATTTCTACCTGACATGACATCTGAACTTTGACCCCAAATTCTAATCACTTAATCTTCACATCATTATACATGCCTGTACTAAGTTTGAATTAGATCACTTCAGCCGTTCTCAAGTTATAGACCTATTACAGACTTTGACCTCTTGACCCCAAAATCTAATCAGTTAATCTTTACATCATTCTACATAAGTGTACCAAATTTGGTCAAAATCCCATCAATGGTTCACAAGTTATGACGGTAACAGTATTTTTACCTCACATGACCTCTGACCTTTGCCCTGTCACCTCGTGACCCCAACATCTAATCAGTTCATCTTTACCTCATTATACATACCTGTGCCAAGTTTGACTAAGATCGCTTTAGCTGTTTTCAAGTTATCTTGGTAATAAAAACCTATGACGGACAGACGGACAGACAACCTGAAAACATAATGCCTCCGGCGATTTCGTCGGTGGAGGCACACAGTGCACACACAGTTCAGACCCCTTCACTTTTTTCACATTTTGTTATGTTGCAGCCTTATGCTGAAATCGTTTAAATTCATTTTTCCCTCATCAATCCACACTCAATACCCCATAATGACAAAGAGAAAACAGGATTTTAGAAAGTTTTGCAAATTTATTAAAAATAAAAAACTGAAATATCACATTGACATAAGTATTCAGACCCTTTGCTATGACACTTGAACTTTAGCTCAGGTGCCTCCCATTTCTCTTGATCATCTTTGAGATGTTTCTACACCTTGATTGGAGCCCACCTGTGGTAAATTCAATTGATTGGACATGATTTGGAAAGGCACACACCTGTCTATATAAGGTCTCACAGCTGACAATGCATATCAGAGCAAAAACCAAGCCAGGAGGTCAAAGGAACTGCCTGCAGAGCTCAGAGACAGGATTGTGTCGAGGCACAGATCTGGGGAAGCCGACAAAAAACTTTCTGCTGCATTGAAGGTTCCCAAGAGCACAGTGGCCTCCATAATTCTTAAATGGAAGAAGTTTGGAACAACCAGGACTCTTCCTAGAGCTGGCCGCCCGGCCAAACTGAGCAATTGGGGGAGAAGGGCCTTGGTAAGAGAGGTGACCAAGAACACGATGGTCACTCTGGCTGAGCTCCAGAGATCCTGTGTGGAGATGGGAGAAACTTCCAGAAGGACAACCATCACTGCAACACTCCACCGATCTGGGCTTTATGGCAGAGTGGCCAGACGGAAGCCTCTTCTCAAAGACACATGAAGGCCCGCTTGGGGTTTGCAAAAAAGCAGCTAAAGGACTCTCAGACTGTGAGAAACAAGATTCAGTGGGCTTTCATGTGTCTTACCATTTAAGAATTATGGAGGCCACTGTGCTTTTGGGAACCTTCAATGCAGCAGAAATTTTTTTGTAGGCTTCCCCAGATCTGTGCCTCGACACTATCCTGTCTCCGAGCTCTGCAGGCAGTTCCTTCGACCTCCTGGCTTGGTTTTTGCTCTGATATGCATTGTCAGCTGTGAGACCTGATATGGACAGGTGTGTGCCTTTCCAAATCATGTCCAATCAATTGAATTTACCACAGGTGGACTCCAATCAAGGCGTATAAACATCTCAAAGATGATCAAGAGAAATGGGAGGCACCTGAGCTAAATTTCAAGTGTCATAGCAAAGGGTATGAATACTTATGTCAATGTGATATTTCAGTTTTTTCTTTTTAATAAATTTGCAAAACTTTCTAAAATCCTGTTTTCTCTTTGTCATTATGGGGTATTGAGTGTAGATTGAGGAGGGAAAAAATGAATTTAAACTATTTCAGCAAAAGGCTGCAACATAACAAAATGTGAAAAAAGTGAAGGGGTCTGAATACTTTCTGAATATAACCACCTTTGGAGGCCATTTTTCCCCGCAAGCGGGGGTTGGCCTTTTTTGGGAACCGTGGTTGTTGTTGTTTTTTGGTCCCCTTTTTGAAGCAATGTTTTACGGCCGGATGCCCTTCCTGACGCCAACCCTTTTTGCCGCCTTTCTGAATGCACTGTATAAACAACAACGCAGTGCAGCAAGTCCGCTATATTCGTGAGTTCTCTGTTCGTGAGTTCCAAGTATTCGTGAATTGGTAAATGTATCTCGATTCCGAATTTGCGATCAATCAACTTCGAGTATTCACGAGTTGGTGAGCCCCCATTACCCTACCCTCGCATCGCCTTCCATCCACAGAGTTGCACAGATGTTCATACTGTACAGGACTGTATTTGGTTCGTCTGCGCAGCGTGAGCATGCCACCCAGAGGGCCCACCCTGTCCTTCCCACAGGAGTTTGCGAACCGCAAACACCTCGACTCGCCATCGTGAACTTGAGCTATTTTTTCGCTTATTCGTTGTCCTTAATCATGACCTCTAAGTGCAAGATGTGTGGGGAAAGGTGAGTCTGCTGGAAAGAGGCAGAAGAAAGTGATGAATTTGAGCGAAAAGGGGAACCTGAAAGACCGACTGCCTATGGGTGCGAGTGTGTCTGCAGTGGGCATGATTCTTCACCGTTGAGAGATGGGTCCAAAAGTGATATATAGCATGACATCTCACTCACAACGTTGTGGAATGATTATGACAAAACTTGGTGGATGAGTTTGTTAGGTGACAATAACAAGCCGATTAGATTTTGGTTAAGGTCAGGATGCCTATCAGTGGGATACAAAACGTAAACTGTTCAGCCTGGCGAAGGTATGCGCTCTACCGAGCGCCCTTCTATTTCGTACACACAATACCATAAAAGAGAAGGTTACAATTGGACAGCTTTACAACAGAAATCATCAAAATAGTCATATATTCACTCTTACCAGCTATAGCAGAGCGTGTAATTATCGAAGTAGACTCTTCCCCGTCCATAAAAAACAGGAGTCTTTGAATTCTTCACCCAGACTCGTTTGAATGTATTGGATTCCTTGATGGACGCAACACAGGTACATGCAAAAGTAAATGGTTCACAAATTGTTACATCTGATTAAATACTGCCGGTATGGGACGGTGCATCGCTACACCATCCTTCCCTGCATGTCTTCAAAATATCCACCATGCCCAAACGAATCAAAATCAAAATATTGTGGCTCAAAAAAAAAAAGTTTAAAAAAAATTAAAAAGGCGGTCCAACTTAATTTAACCATAACAACTACAACAAAAAAAACAGAGGCAATACCCCTGGTGCTCACCTGGTAGAATAAACAGTACACTGCACTGACTGAAGGTATTTTAAACCAATTTGAATGGTTTCTAGAAGACGGCAGCATGTAGAATCAGACTAACATAATCATAAAACTTTAAACAAGCAAAGAAAAAAACACCTATTTTGGGGAGCAACCCATACCCCCCTCCCATCCGGTATACCTCCTCAGACCCCATTTTTTCTAATGCCTTCAACAAACATTGGTACGTCACGGGTGATGAAGGTTGTGGTGAAGTTTCATTGAAATTGTGTATGTAGTTTCCGAGAAAAGAGCAAATACCTATTTTGGGGGGCAACCCTCAGTACACCCCTGATGGCCCAATTATTTTTAATGCCATGAACAAACTTTGGTACATCACGGGTGATGAAGGTTGTCGTCAAGTTTCATCGAAATATTGTGTGTAGTTTCAGTCACAACAAAACAAAACAAAACAAATATCATTTGATAGTCACAACAAAACAAATATCATTTGTTAGTCACAACAAAACAAATATCATTTGTGCCAAGTTAGGTCGCAATCTCATCAGCGGTTTCGGAGAAGAAGTTTCAAGTGTTTACGGCTGAACAGACTGACTGACTGACGACACACCATCGCATAACCTCCCCTGAACTTCGTTCCAGGTGACCCTATTGAGGAACTGCAACGTTTTTAGTTGAAAAATTGACACATCAATGTGTTTTTATTTTTTGGCATATCACCAGTTGCCATCACTTGAATAACAGGAGTACAGATGGTATATGACGACATGTCGAGGCAATAAACGAAAAAAGCAAATTTGTCCCAAGAATTTACATGAAAATCAGTTTAATGATTTCCTACCTACCTTCCCGGCAGCTACATTCAAGTGTAAGGTGTGCACAGAGGGAGCTGCAGATGGAGGAAATGTTGAGTTGGATCTTGGAGACAGTGTGAAGCTGGAAGGTGTGAAAACATTTTGCTACCTAGGAGACATGCTGAATGGAGAAGGTGGATCAGACTCGGCAACGGTTGCAAGAGTGAGATGTGCATGGAAGAAGTTTCGGGAACTGAGTGGCGTGCTGATGAGGAGGGGAGTGTCGTTGAAGCTGAAGGGAAAGGTGTATGCTGCACGTGTGAGAAGTATTATGATTTATGGGAGCGAGACATGGGTAATGAACGTAGAGCAGCAACGAAGGCTGGAAAGGGTGGAAATGCGAATGGTTCGGTGTATGTGTGGAGTATCGTTGAGAGAATGAATGAATGAATGAATGATCGTTTTAAGACCATTTTCCCCACTAGAGCGGGGGTTAGCCTTGCGGGCCCCATGACAATCATGGTTCCCTGTTTGAGGCAATGTTTTTATGGCCGGATGCCCTTCCTGACACCAACCCTTGGTCACGCTCTTACGATGCGCAGGGATATATATTCATATACCTGACCTGCTGGTAGTTTTTAATAATGATTTTGACTATCAGAAGATTCTTGGTCAGGCAGTTATCATTGCGTGCTGAGAAACCTTTCCCTCGATTACATCACACAGGTGACATCATGAATGAACATCACGATTTTAGGGGTGGGACTCCACTACCAGCTAAAAACTACCAGCAGCAACAAAAATTCCCTCGATGACGTAGCCAGTCACATGAGCAATCAAATCGCCGTTTTTTGGGTGGCGGGGGCCAATCGAGTGATATTTATTCAAAAAAAAGGACGATGAAGTGTTAAGTGAAGCAATATCTATTAATTAAACCAAACATGATTTTCTGTGTCTGTGGCCCTTTAAAATGCCTGTTGTTTGTTGTTGTCTTCTCGGGACTGGCATGATAATGTAAAGGAATGTGAGGTCGCTTTGGAATTTGTTCACGTTGTGGCGATAACTCGCATCGTCTTCACTAAATACACATTGGATTATTTGACGTCTTCAAATGATGGTTACGAGTAGACAGGTCCTCCAGCTTAACATCCTTTTGATGGACGCTGCACACATTGAAGCTGAATCTATGGGACTATCAGTTTCCTATCGTAGACAGGTTGATGGTCTCTGCCTTCCACCATCTCCTTTCTGGTCTTGCACCCTCTGCTCGTTCCGTGCTTTCGAATGTCATGGCATCCCTGTCTGTTATGTTTTCATCCCTGCCTGTCTGTTGGCAGGATATGTCAAAAAGTTATGGACAGATTCGGACTAAATTTTGTGGACAGGTCGAGTGTGTAACAAGGACTAATTGATTAGATTTTGGTAATGTGACAATTAAGGATAGGAAACCAAATGTGGAATTAAGAGATAGGTTAGGTATAGAGAGCATAAGTGAGGTTATATGTAGGGGTAGGTTGAGGTGGCTTGGCCACCTGGAAAGGATGTGGCAGGGCAGCTGTGTGAAGAGGTGTATAAATATGAATGTGAATGGAAGGATAGCTAGAGGCCTTCCTAGGAAAACATGGGATGAGTTGCTGAGAGATGATCTCAGAGTTAAAGGACTAACAAAAGGGCTCGCAACGGATCATGCAGCCTGGAAAGCAGCCATTTGGTGAATCGCGGCTTATGCATGAAAACATGTAAATGGCCGTAAAATGAGGATGATGATGATGGAATCAACTTCCACACTGTTCAATCTCACTCTTCCCTCCAGGTCTTCAACACATCTATTCACCATTATCCAAAACCATGATCTTTTCGACCCCCGTGAAGTCTCCCCAAGCTCACCACCTTCCAACTTTTCTGTTTTTCTTTCCTGAAAGTTTGCTTGTGTATCCACGTTGTCCATACTGTGTCCACCTCGACCCGCCACTCTTCTCCAAGTCCCTTATTTGTGCAAGTCTCCCTCTATTTTGTCCCTCAACCCTGCTGTTGGTGTCTCCCCCCTCTCTTACTGCTGTTCCCTTTGTTCTGCTATGTCCCGATACATTCTGTATTGTAACTGCTCTACGAGCCTCAACTTAGCATACAAAAAATAAAAGCGTTTGTAGTCATCAGTATGGCAGAATTGCAGAACGTTAACAGTGTGTATTTTGCGGAACGATAACAGTGAACTTAGTTTACGTTAACACATTATTGCTTCATTCACAAGAGAAGCAGCACACACCAGGCACAACATCTGGCGGAGCAAACAAAAGTCGAAGCGCTGTACTTCTCCCGGAGTGCAGTGACCAACCCCAAGAGCCCGAAACTTCAACAAGGTGCATACGCTGCATCGTTTTGGCCGCCTTCCTGGTGCAAAACATCTCCATGCTCCAAGACCTTGGGTGCTAAATGAGCCACGAGTCGAACATTCCAGTGTCATCTGCTATTAAAAAACAAACAAATACAAGTGGCTTTAAACTTAAGACCATTCTATGATTTCAATGCATTTCATGAGAACAGAAACATTATAAGTTTCAGGGGCAGATCCAGAAATTTCAAGACGGGGGGATGCATGAAACTATAGCGCTGGGGGTGGGGGGGAATAAAGAGGGGGTCTGGGGGTCCTCCCCCAGGAAATTTTTAAAAATTGATCGTCAGAAACGGCATTTCGTGCGTTCTTGGAAGTTTCTGCAGTTCCTTGTGTTCTTCCCTGGTCCTACAGTTCAGCATATTTGCACCCCCTGCCCCCTCATCCTGGATCGAAGGCGGGAGGGGGTGCGCACCCCCTGCACCCCCCTCCCCTCTGGATCCGCCCCCTGAGTTTAATTAAAATTATGGAATGCCATGTTTTCAATAAACTCAGATGAATTTATACAGATAAATAAAAAACGAACCCATGTCCGAAGGAAGCAGTTTAGTTTGGAATTTTTAATATGAAATAGGCAAAGCCAAAAAAACGAATGAAACCCTTTATAATTACCCTTTAGAACCCAATAGAATTACTCTTTTATAACCCACTAGCAGA
>NC_136267.1:124691592-124788688 GCF_964187855.1 Myxine glutinosa | reverse complement strand
CGTTGGTCCCATGTCAATCGGATGAAGTTGAAAAATTAACATTACGAAGTTTCTCTGGGACGTACTGATTCCGAATAATGAAGTTGAAAAATTAACGTTCCGAAATACGCTAATTACGCTAACAGAAGCACTGGCGCTGCGAAGCGCTAGAGGGAGCGCTGCGCTCCCTCCCTTCGATTCCCTCCCTCTTCTGCTAGCGTTTCTGCGCTAATACGCTAATTTTAAAACCCGAAGTTTTTTAAAATTTAAGGTGTGCTGTAGTTGCTCTGAGACGTACTGATTCCGAATATGCCTTTGGTTTTTCTCTGCGATGAGTAATTCTCGAGTTATAAGAGGACAAACAAACATACTTTACTGCTTTATATATATAGAAGTTGGTACGATTCGGCCAAGGAATCCCAGAGATAATTGCAATTAAGTGAGCCGTGACGTCACGGAACGCGCCGCCGGTAATATATTATAATTTATGGTAATCTATGCAGCACGACATGGTCATCACGGAAAACAAGGCGCCTTTGCCGGTGCAAAACGGCTCTCCCAGGGGTCAAACTCGGTATCGTTGTGAGCGCACGGTTCAGCCCTTCAAGAAAACGTTTATTTTGTAAAAATCGAACCACGCGTTAAAATGATATGACTGGTTTTGTTCGCCGGCACGTCGGCGCTCGAATCGGCTCGCAATAAAATCCAACACGTCCTTTGTCGGGGTCATCTGAACCAACCACGGGGCCTTGAAGGCTGTGACTGGTCTCAAAAGTTAGGTCTCGATCATATCTCGTAATGCTGGAAGCTGCACGTCTCTGTGATAATCTTGTGGACCATGACAAGAGATCATGCGAGTCGCTCGCAATGGCTTCAAGCACTTCCGCATTCGACTATTTCATGAACGCCATACGCCCCGCCCATCAAAGCGCGTACGGATTAAACGAACATACAGAGGCCCATGTGTCGTCATTTGCGCATGCGCCAAAGTCTTTGCAGGAACATGAAGCATCGGAACAGCGCATTTGCGCATGCGCAAGAGTGAGAACCGCCTGTGCACCATTACGCTAACAGAAGCGCTGGCGCTGCGAAGCGCTAGAGGGAGCGCTCCGCTCCCTCCCTTCGATTCCCTCCCTCTTCTGCTAGCGCTTCTGCGCTAATACGCTAATTTTAAAACCCGAAGTTTTTAAAAATTTACGGTGTGCTGTAGTTGCTCTGAGACGTACTGATTCCGAATATGCCTTTGGTTTTTCTCTGCGATGAGTAGTTCTCGAGTTATAAGAGGACAAACAAACAAACATACTTTACTGCTTTATATATACAGATTAGAATTACCAGTTATAACCCTTTAGAATTAAACACTGTGGGTTAGAAGGTTTAATCTCCATTTTTGATGGACGGGCGGATGAAAGGAAGGACATAGCCAAATAATTAAGCGGCTGTGCCTATTTAAAAATATTTCAGTACAATAGCAACGTATTGTCGCAGTTCAGCCCCTCAGCATAACCGTTAAACAGTCAGGTGACTAAGTAGGAATGATGCAGCCCAGCATAGCCAGAACTAGACTGCCCGCGAAAGGGCCAGGGTATCGTTTCATTAGCAATCAGCCGGCAAGCCAATCGTTCTGTATAAACCATCTTGCAAGGTGCTCGCTGTCATATGAGATGAGAGCACAGCCCCAAGGAAGGAAGCGGGGTGCGCGAGTGGAAGGGAGAGCAGTGAAGCCAGGCCGAAGCTTGATGGTGATATCATCTCCTAACTTCAGACTTGGATTCATCTTATTACATGGATTGGTGGCAGCGAAAGGCGAACCCACGAACCCGATTGGAAGCCCATCTACGGATACTTAGCCAAGCGCACAATGGTGGAATGGCGGATGATGCCGCACATGGATTTGACCAGCGCCAACCTTGGTGAAGCCTTCGCGCTATTCAGAAAGTGTACACAGCTGTACTTTTCCGTGTAGGACATAGCAGTTGACAAACAAATAGACCACCTTCTCCGATCAGGGGAGGAAGGCCTGAGACGCTACAGTTTGTGGGACCTTGATAACGCCGAAAGCACAATGCCTAACAAAGTGATGCCAGCGATTGTTTGGCAGCATTATAAAGCTGAACTGAAACACCAGGACAATTACCATGTGGCTCATTTCTGTTTACAACGATTTAAGCAGGCTGACAATGAAACCATGGACCATTTCATCTCCAGATGCCGCCAGCAAGCGAGCAAATGAAAGTTCAAGTCACATGAGGCGATGAGCGCCTAATAGAACAGCCAATTGTGGGGATGCAGTTTCAGGAGCTACAGAAACAGCTCCTAGCAAAGGAACACACTCACGCTGGGCAAAGCCCTGGAAATAAGTTGGACACATGAGGCCTCTGTCACTCACATGCAACAATTCATCCAGACCCAACAGGTAACCAATTTTGTCCACACCATTGGGCACCACCAAAAAGAGTGTCGCTTCTGTGGAAGACAACATCGACCCCAGCCCCGACACCGATGCCCAGCATTGGGCTCAACTTGTGAGACATGCGCAAAACAAAACCACTGGAAGGCCATCTGCATCGAGGCAAGAACGAGGCCGGCAGACAACCTGCCGAGAGACCAGTGGGCACAAATCCTTTCCCTGAAAGCCCATCCACACCTTGGGGAGAGATGGAGAACCCACAGGGACTGCGACACGTTGAGCTTCACCACCATCAAAATCCACAGCCAGACCATCGATTCCCAGCGAGAGATTTTCACCGACTTGGCCATTTCACTACCTGACCGAGCTGATGTTCACTCCCTGAGGGTCAATGTCGACACTGGGGCAGAGGGCAATACATTGCCCCTTCGGATAGGCAAATGGGCAAATATATCACAATATAGGATAGGATATAGGATAGGCAAATGTATCCCCAAAACATCGACTCATCTAGGCTACCTCAACCTGCCCGAGTTCAAGAGAAACCCCATACAGTACTAACAGCCTACAATGGCTCGCAAATTCAGTAATTGGGCACCCTTATGGTCCCCTGTAAGAAAAGGAATACCCAGTGGATTGATGCTGAGTTTTTCATAGTCAAGGTCACTGGCCCTGCGATCCTCAGCCTGCCCACCCATAGGAACCTTAAACTCCTCACCCTCCACTGCTCAATGAAAGAGAACTGTGCAAGCGACAAGCCAGTCAACACGTTGGACTACCAGCTGCCCACTTATCTGGACCAATTTGACAATACCGGCAACTTTCTAGGCCAGTATCACATTGTGGTGTATATACCCCAGTGTTCCCCCTGTAATACACACACCACGGCGATGCCCCAACCAGATGATAGATGAAGTAAAGTCAGATCTGGACATAATGCTGAGAAAAGACATCATACGAAAGGTCGACAAGGCGACAGACTGGGTCAGCAATCTCACCTACGTGCAGAAAGAAAAGGGCAAAATTAGGCTATGTCTGGACCCAAAAGACTCGAATAACGCCATCAAGAGGTGTCACCACCGTACCACGTACCACGCTTGAAGAGCTGACTCATAAGTTTGCAGGCTCAAAGGTTTTCTCCAAGCTGGATACCAAAAATGGGTACTAGTCAATCAAGCTTGATCATCCCACCCAGCTGCTCATGACCTTCAACTTGCCATATGGTTGTTACTGCTTCCAGCGAATGCAGCTTGGACTTGTGATGTCACAAGATGTCTTCCAGGCCAAGATGGACCAAATTATTGAGCAATGCCAGGTGTCATCGGCATTACACATGATGTTGCTATTTACGGCAAAACGGAGCAAGAACATGACTGAAACCTTCACCACCTCACGAGAACAGCTGCCAGATTCAGCCTGCAGTTCAACAGCGACATGTGCAGCATCAAAAAGCCACAGATTCACTTTTTCGGTCTCATCATAGCAAGGTGCCCACCCAGACCCAAGAAAAGTAGAGGCGATCCAGAGCTTACCGGACCCGAAAAACTCTGAACTTCACAAGGCACTAGGTATCATTATGTATATGGGCTCCTTTATACCAAAGCTGTCTGACCTCACAGCTCCGCTTCATGAACTGGTTAAATCAGAGCAAATAGAATGGACAGCTAGCCACAGCCAGGCTTTCCAAAATGTCAAGGACACCATCTACCCTGAGACCTGCCTCACATACTATGGCATGGTATCATTGAACCATGTGTAAGACTGGAAGGATTATGGCTAATCACGTTGCATGCACCATTATGTTGCCACCGCATACGAAGCTCTTGCGGGCGTTGCATGTGCTCGTGTGAGCGTTGTGGTGTTTGTCTTTGCACTTTTCATTTCCCCGTCTTGTCTGCGTGTTATTTTCCTTTTTTGTCTTTGTTCGTCCTGCATTTTCGTTCACCTCTCCCTTCCTGCTTTTCCCTTCCTGCTTCCCGCGGCCTCGCCCTCCAGGCAGGTAGGTATCATCGTGCCTCCCAGCAACCACCTCCCTCCCTCCCCTCATTCCTAGTGTTGCCCCCAACCCCTCCCCAGGACCTCAGCATGGCGAGCAGGCACCATAACTGCATCCGGTTTGTGTATGCAAAGGGAGGAGCTGTACCATCAAGCGAGGTATTTGGTCGGTTGGTTGTTTTGAATGTGTTGAGGTTCAAGGCTGCGGATTTTTTCTGCATCCCTGTGGGTCTGATGTGTGTCCTTCCAGATCTCCGGGAGGCTTGCACAGTTCTGGGTGTGGTGGAATGCTCTTGGTCAGCATTTTTTAAACCTTTTCGTTGCAATAAAAAAGCTGCGTTAAAGCCAAGTTGTTAGGCACAGTGCATGATTCACCATGGCCCGTGTTGCACTGTGTTTATCTGAGAAAGTGTTCACATCGACTTTGATTTTAAACTCAAAATTTATATTCAAAAGTCACAAGTGGGTTTTTTATTCGAAAGACTATTTATACCGCTTAGTTAGTTCAGATTTCTGACAATGATTAGAAATCATTTTGAAATTTGACTAATTTGTTACATATGGGACTAACCAGAAAAGCCAAACTTCATCTATCCTCACACATTAATTTCGCGAAAACCCTGCATGAACATCATAACGTACTTGTGAAATCTTTCCACATCCTTTTCTCGAACGATTGGTACAATTTGCTGTCATGGCAACAGTCGTCCATTTTGTAGCCAGAGCAGTAAAATGAGAGGTTCAAATAAATCAAAGTTGAGGCAAGTAGCCGACAGCCCGCTGGTCGAAGTAGAGTCCCAAGATGGCTACGAGTGGGGTTCCAAGATGGCTACGAGTGGGGTTCCAAGATGGCTACGAGTGGGGTTCCAAGATGGCTACGAGTGGGGTTCCAAGATGGCTACGAGTGGGGTTCCAAGATGGCTACGAGTGGGGTTCCAAGATGGCTACGAGTGGGGTTCCAAGATGGCTACGAGTGGGGTTCCAAGATGGCTACGAGTGGGGTTCCAAGATGGCTACGAGTGGGGTCCCAAGATGGCTACGAGTGGGGTCCCAAGATGGCTACGAGTGGGGTCCCAAGATGGCTACGAGTGGGGTCCCAAGATGGCTACGAGTGGGGTCCCAAGGTGGCTACGAGTGGGGTCCCAAGGTGGCTACGAGTGGGGTCCCAAGATGGCTACGAGTGGGGTCTCAAGATGGCTACGAGCTTGGTAGAGACAAATTCAAACCGCTCATATTTCCAGTCATATAATTAACCAGTTCAATGCATTGTAGACATGGACACCGCCATGTTGTTAAGCGGTGTTCAGTTGGAGAGCTTGCTTGAGCGCTTTGAATCAAACAAGCCACTTGGCAAGCTGTTTGCTAACGGAACATAGCACTGATAAAGAGTAAAAATATATTTACCCGCGCTCCTAGTCCTACTTCTCCAACCATTACACTGCTTCATGGAGGATTACATGATAAAGAACAAGAAAGACACCTATTTATTCTGCACCGATCGCTGTTCATTTCAATCGGGATTAAAATGAAAAACGCGACGAGCAGGTACATAAACTAAAGCGACTTACAGGAACACACATTTGGAAGGCCGCAGGATCCGTTTCCACAGGAAACTGAACCACGACCCGCACCTCACCCTCTTTATTTGGATAAAACGAGCACGAAAACTAAACTTCATTTAAACTTCGTACGCACGAAAATAAAACACCTGTAGTTGAGTAAAACAACACAATTTCAAAATTGCATGATTAAAATAATCAGAAAAACCTCAAGCTTGCACAAAATGGTGACGACACTTCCGCTCATCGCAATATTTTATCACGTTCACGTCGAATTGTATGGGCACTTACTTCTCTTTTGATCCAAACCTCATGTCCAAACCACAGGAAGAGGACACCAAAGAAGCACTGCGATTGGTCAATGTCTGCAACACAACAATGACACCGAGGTCCGCCTATTGGCTACTTTTCCTAGAGCTACTGCACGACAGAGTCATCGCATAATCTACGAGTGTCTATATATAAAAACGAGTAGGGTATGCTTATGCGTATACAATAACAAACCGTGCCTCGCACGTCGGCATATAATAAATAGAAGCTTTATGATTATAGGCAAACATCACCACCCTATTGCTAGATATAAATTTAGGGTTTTTTTCCTTTTTATTACCCTCGCCAGAGGAGAGGTTATTGCATTTGAGTCTGTTTGTTATTTGCCGGAAAGTATGTTGGTTGGTTGGTTTGTCTCTCCGTCTGTCTGTCTCTTTGTGCGCAGCACTTCAACATCGTTGCACATAGCATCGCCATACTTTACACACATATTTACCTTGCCCTGGAATAGACTAGACTGTGCCCAATTTTTAACTCGTCAAGCTCAAGGTCACCAAAAACGTGAAATCAGGGGGGTCGAGTTTTCATTTAAAATATATTTCAAACCACTACGAGTACCCGACTGCAAAGCCGCAATGAGCCGGCGAAGCCAGAGCCTCTTGCCACTATTTTACCCATCACTATGGCATCAGTAGGTTCGGTAGTGGGTAGTAGGTAGGTGTAGTAGGTACCGTACCTAGATCAAAATGACACCATTTGCATTCTGGATGAGATTTAAATTTATAAAATTTCCTTCTCGATTAATTCGGTGAATTCCGTCTCAAGGCTGGTTAAAAAAATTCCTGTTTATCATCACTTTTTTTCAAAAAAGTGGGTAGAGAGGGAGGGGTTTTTTTTGTTTGTTTTTCAGAGTGAAATTTGAATGGATTATTCAACGCACAATATGTTTTTTTCTGAAATATACTTGATCGGACATACATGATGAATCATGTTATGATTTCTAAACTAGTAAACCTTCGTATGTACGCACTGTGAGAAAAAACTAGAGAAAACTGAGTGAGAAAAAAGAGGAAAAAACTGTGAGAAAAAACTGTGAGTTAACCTTCGTATGTCAAATAAAGAAAATAAGGAAACCTACGTCACATTGAGTTCTGTTTACTTTTAATATTCGCTGATACATATAACAATGGGAGACCAAAACTTCCGCTTTTAAAAATAATGTCCAGTTGCCATACACGTATCTATCAGCAGCTATTGCCATAGCATTCATAGATGTTTGACTCGATTTCCTCGCCACGAAATATCACTTCATGGTACCGGTACATGCATATTGAGCAGTTTGGCAGACATGGAAGAGGACATTAACCACATCAAAAGAATGTCTAATTCGCGTTTATACATCTATCTATCAGCAGCTACTGCTATTATAGCACTCATAGATGTATCTATATATCAGCAGCTACTGCTATTATAGCACTCATAGATGTATCTATATATCAGCAGCTACTGCTATTATAGCACTCA
The DNA here is from genome assembly GCF_964187855.1 of Myxine glutinosa. Taxonomy (NCBI): domain Eukaryota; kingdom Metazoa; phylum Chordata; class Myxini; order Myxiniformes; family Myxinidae; genus Myxine; species Myxine glutinosa. Next base: position 124,780,951 of record NC_136267.1, on the reverse strand, counting down.
TAGATGTATCTATCTATCAGCAGCTACTGCTATTATAGCACTCATAGATGTATCTATATATCAGCAGCTACTGCTATTATAGCACTCATAGATTTGTCTATCTATCAGCAGCTACTGCTATTATAGCACTCATACATGTATCTATCTATCAGCAGCTACTGCTATTATAGCACTCAAAGATGTATCTATCTATCAGCAGCTACTGCTATTATAGCACTCATAGATGTATCTATCTATCAGCAGCTACTGCTATTATAGCACTCAAAGATGTATCTATCTATCAGCAGCTACTGCTATTATAGCACTCATAGATGTATCTATCTATCAGGAGCTACTGCTATTATAGCACTCATAGATGTATCTATATATCAGCAGCTACTGCTATTATAGCACTCATAGATGTATCTATCTATCAGCAGCTACTGCTATTATAGCACTCATAGATGTATCTATCTATCAGCAGCTACTGCTATTATAGCACTCAAAGATGTATCTATCTATCAGCAGCTACTGCTATTATAGCACTCATAGATGTATCTATCTATCAGCAGCTACTGCTATTATAGCACTCATAGATGTATCTATCTATCAGCAGCTACTGCTATTATAGCACTCATAGATGTATCGATATATCAGCAGCTACTGCTATTATAGCACTGAAAGATGTATCTATCTATCAGCAGCTACTGCTATTATAGCACTCATAGATGTATCTATCTATCAGCAGCTACTGCTATTATAGCACTCAAAGATGTATCTATCTATCAGCAGCTACTGCTATTATAGCACTCATAGATGTATCTATCTATCAGCAGCTACTGCTATTATAGCACTCAAAGATGTATCTATCTATCAGCAGCTACTGCTATTATAGCACTCAAAGATGTATCTATCTATCAGCAGCTACTGCTATTATAGCACTCAAAGATGTATCTATCTATCAACAGCTACTGCTATTATAGCACTCATAGATGTATCTATCTATCAACAGCTACTGCTATTATAGCACTCATAGATGTATCTATCTATCAACAGCAACTGCTATTACAGCACTCATAGATGTATCTATCTATCAGCAGCTACTGCTATTATAGCACTCATACATGTATCTATCTATCAGCAGCTACTGCTATTATAGCACTCAAAGATGTATCTATCTATCAGCAGCTACTGCTATTATAGCACTCATAGATGTATCTATCTATCAGCAGCTACTGCTATTATAGCACTCAAAGATGTATCTATCTATCAGCAGCTACTGCTATTATAGCACTCATAGATGTATCTATCTATCAGCAGCTACTGCTATTATAGCACTCATAGATGTATCTATATATCAGCAGCTACTGCTATTATAGCACTCATAGATGTATCTATCTATCAGCAGCTACTGCTATTATAGCACTCATAGATGTATCTATCTGTCAGCAGTTACTGCTATTATAGCACTCAAAGATGTATCTATCTATCAGCAGCTACTGCTATTATAGCACTCATAGATGTATCTATCTATGAGCAGCAACTGCTATTATAGCACTCATAGATGTATCTATATATCAGCAGCTACTGCTATTATAGCACTCATAGATGTATCTATCTATCAGCAGCTACTGCTATTATAGCACTCAAAGATGTATCTATCTATCAGCAGCTACTGCTATTATAGCACTCATAGATGTATCTATCTATCAGCAGCTACTGCTATTATAGCACTCATAGATGTATCTATCTATCAGCAGCTACTGCTATTATAGCACTCATAGATGTATCGATATATCAGCAGCTACTGCTATTATAGCACTCAAAGATGTATCTATCTATCAGCAGCTACTGCTATTATAGCACTCATAGATGTATCTATCTATCAGCAGCTACTGCTATTATAGCACTCAAAGATGTATCTATCTATCAGCAGCTACTGCTATTATAGCACTCATAGATGTATCTATCTATCAGCAGCTACTGCTATTATAGCACTCAAAGATGTATCTATCTATCAGCAGCTTCTGCTATTATAGCACTCAAAGATGTATCTATCTATCAGCAGCTACTGCTATTATAGCACTCAAAGATGTATCTATCTATCAGCAGCTACTGCTATTATAGCACTCAAAGATGTATCTATCTATCAGCAGCGACTGCTATTATAGCACTCAAAGATGTATCTATCTATCAGCAGCTACTGCTATTATAGCACTCAAAGATGTATCTATCTATCAGCAGCTACTGCTATTATAGCACTCAAAGATGTATCTATCTATCCAGCTACTGCTATTATAGCACTCATAGATGTATCTATCTATCAGCAGCGACTGCTATTATAGCACTCAAAGATGTATCTATCTATCAGCAGCTACTGCTATTATAGCACTCAAAGATGTATCTATCTATCAGCAGCTACTGCTATTATAGCACTCAAAGATGTATCTATCTATCAGCAGCTACTGCTATTATAGCACTCATAGATGTATCTATCTATCAGCAGCTACTGCAATTATAGCACTCAAAGATGTATCTATCTATCAGCAGCTACTGCTATTATAGCACTCATAGATGCATCTATCTATCAGCAGCTACTGCTATTATAGCACTCATAGATGTATCGATATATCAGCAGCTACTGCTATTATAGCACTCATAGATGTATCTATCTATCAGCAGCTACTGCTATTATAGCACTCAAAGATGTATCTATCTATCAGCAGCTTCTGCTATTATAGCAATCAAAGATGTATCTATCTATCAGCAGCTACTGCTATTATAGCACTCAAAGATGTATCTATCTATCAGCAGCTACTGCTATTATAGCACTCAAAGATGTATCTATCTATCAGCAGCGACTGCTATTATAGCACTCAAAGATGTATCTATCTATCAGCAGCTACTGCTATTATAGCACTCAAAGATGTATCTATCTATCAGCAGCTACTGCTATTATAGCACTCAAAGATGTATCTATCTATCCAGCTACTGCTATTATAGCACTCATAGATGTATCTATCTATCAGCAGCTACTGCTATTATAGAACTCAAAGATGTATCTATCTATCAGCAGCTACTGCTATTATAGCACTCATAGATGTATCTATCTATCAGCAGCGACTGCTATTATAGCACTCAAAGATGTATCTATCTATCAGCAGCTACTGCTATTATAGCACTCAAAGATGTATCTATCTATCAGCAGCTACTGCTATTATAGCACTCAAAGATGTATCTATCTATCAGCAGCTACTGCTATTATAGCACTCATAGATGTATCTATCTATCAGCAGCTACTGCAATTATAGCACTCAAAGATGTATCTATCTATCAGCAGCTACTGCTATTATAGCACTCATAGATGCATCTATCTATCAGCAGCTACTGCTATTATAGCACTCACAGATGTATCGATATATCAGCAGCTACTGCTATTATAGCACTCAAAGATGTATCTATCTATCAGCAGCTACTGCTATTATAGCACTCATAGATGTATCGATATATCAGCAGCTACTGCTATTATAGCACTCATAGATGTATCGATATATCAGCAGCTACTGCGATTATAGCACTCAAAGATGTATCTATATATCAGCAGCTACTGCTATTATAGCACTCAAAGATGTATCTATCTATCAGCAGCTACTGCTATTATAGCACTCAAAGATGTATCTATCTATCAGCAGCTACTGCTATTATAGCACTCATAGATGTATCGATATATCAGCAGCTACTGCTATTATAGCACTCATAGATGTATCTATCTATCAGCAGCTACTGTTATTATAGCACTCATAGATGTATCTATCTATCAGCAGCTCCTGCTATTATAGCACTCATAGATGTATCTATCTATCAGCAGCTACTGCTATTATAGCACTCAAATATGTATCGATATATCAGCAGCTACTGCTATTATAGCACTCATAGATGTATCTATCTATCAGCAGCTCCTGCTATTATAGCACTCATAGATGTATCGATATATCAGCAGCTACTGCTATTATAGCACTCATAGTTGTATCGATATATCAGCAGCTACTGCTATTATAGCACTCATAGATGTATCTATCTATCAGCAGCTACTGCTATTATAGCACTCATAGATTTATCTATCTATCAGCAGCTACTGCTATTATAGCACTCATAGATGTATCTATCTATCAGCAGCTACTGCTATTACAGCACTCATAGATGTATCTATCTATCAGCAGCTACTGCTATTATAGCACTCAAAGATGTATCTGTCTATCAGCAGCTACTGCTATTATAGCACTCAAAGATGTATCTATCTATCAGCAGCTACTGCTATTATAGCACTCATAGATGTATCTATCTATCAGCAGCTACTGCTATTATAGCACTCATAGATGTATCTATCTATCAGCAGCTACTGCTATTATAGCACTCAAAGATGTATCTATCTATCAGCAGCTACTGCTATTATAGCACTCATAGATGTATCTATCTATCAGCAGCTACTGCTATTATAGCACTCAAAGATGTATCTATCTATCAGCAGCTACTGCTATTATAGCACTCATAGATGTATCTATCTATCAGCAGCTACTGCTATTATAGCACTCAAAGATGTATCTATCTATCAGCAGCTTCTGCTATTATAGCACTCAAAGATGTATCTATCTATCAGCAGCTACTGCTATTATAGCACTCAAAGATGTATCTATCTATCAGCAGCTACTGCTATTATAGCACTCAAAGATGTATCTATCTATCAGCAGCGACTGCTATTATAGCACTCAAAGATGTATCTATCTATCAGCAGCTACTGCTATTATAGCACTCAAAGATGTATCTATCTATCAGCAGATACTGCTATTATAGCACTCAAAGATGTATCTATCTATCCAGCTACTGCTATTATAGCACTCATAGATGTATCTATCTATCAGCAGCGACTGCTATTATAGCACTCAAAGATGTATCTATCTATCAGCAGCTACTGCTATTATAGCACTCAAAGATGTATCTATCTATCAGCAGCTACTGCTATTATAGCACTCAAAGATGTATCTATCTATCAGCAGCTACTGCTATTATAGCACTCATAGATGTATCTATCTATCAGCAGCTACTGCAATTATAGCACTCAAAGATGTATCTATCTATCAGCAGCTACTGCTATTATAGCACTCATAGATGCATCTATCTATCAGCAGCTACTGCTATTATAGCACTCATAGATGTATCGATATATCAGCAGCTACTGCTATTATAGCACTCATAGATGTATCTATCTATCAGCAGCTACTGCTATTATAGCACTCAAAGATGTATCTATCTATCAGCAGCTTCTGCTATTATAGCAATCAAAGATGTATCTATCTATCAGCAGCTACTGCTATTATAGCACTCAAAGATGTATCTATCTATCAGCAGCTACTGCTATTATAGCACTCAAAGATGTATCTATCTATCAGCAGCGACTGCTATTATAGCACTCAAAGATGTATCTATCTATCAGCAGCTACTGCTATTATAGCACTCAAAGATGTATCTATCTATCAGCAGCTACTGCTATTATAGCACTCAAAGATGTATCTATCTATCCAGCTACTGCTATTATAGCACTCATAGATGTATCTATCTATCAGCAGCTACTGCTATTATAGCACTCAAAGATGTATCTATCTATCAGCAGCTACTGCTATTATAGCACTCATAGATGTATCTATCTATCAGCAGCGACTGCTATTATAGCACTCAAAGATGTATCTATCTATCAGCAGCTACTGCTATTATAGCACTCAAAGATGTATCTATCTATCAGCAGCTACTGCTATTATAGCACTCAAAGATGTATCTATCTATCAGCAGCTACTGCTATTATAGCACTCATAGATGTATCTATCTATCAGCAGCTACTGCAATTATAGCACTCAAAGATGTATCTATCTATCAGCAGCTACTGCTATTATAGCACTCATAGATGCATCTATCTATCAGCAGCTACTGCTATTATAGCACTCACAGATGTATCGATATATCAGCAGCTACTGCTATTATAGCACTCAAAGATGTATCTATCTATCAGCAGCTACTGCTATTATAGCACTCATAGATGTATCGATATATCAGCAGCTACTGCTATTATAGCACTCATAGATTTATCTATCTATCAGCAGCTACTGCTATTATAGCACTCATAGATGTATCTATCTATCAGCAGCTACTGCTATTACAGCACTCATAGATGTATCTATCTATCAGCAGCTACTGCTATTATAGCACTCATAGATGTATCTATCTATCAGCAGCTACTGCTATTATAGCACTCAAAGATGTATCTATCTATCAGCAGCTACTGCTATTATAGCACTCATAGATGTATCTATCTATCAGCAGCTACTGCTATTATAGCACTCAAAGATGTATCTATCTATCAGCAGCTTCTGCTATTATAGCACTCAAAGATGTATCTATCTATCAGCAGCTACTGCTATTATAGCACTCAAAGATGTATCTATCTATCAGCAGCTACTGCTATTATAGCACTCAAAGATGTATCTATCTATCAGCAGCGACTGCTATTATAGCACTCAAAGATGTATCTATCTATCAGCAGCTACTGCTATTATAGCACTCAAAGATGTATCTATCTATCAGCAGCTACTGCTATTATAGCACTCAAAGATGTATCTATCTATCCAGCTACTGCTATTATAGCACTCATAGATGTATCTATCTATCAGCAGCGACTGCTATTATAGCACTCAAAGATGTATCTATCTATCAGCAGCTACTGCTATTATAGCACTCAAAGATGTATCTATCTATCAGCAGCTACTGCTATTATAGCACTCAAAGATGTATCTATCTATCAGCAGCTACTGCTATTATAGCACTCATAGATGTATCTATCTATCAGCAGCTACTGCAATTATAGCACTCAAAGATGTATCTATCTATCAGCAGCTACTGCTATTATAGCACTCATAGATGCATCTATCTATCAGCAGCTACTGCTATTATAGCACTCATAGATGTATCGATATATCAGCAGCTACTGCTATTATAGCACTCATAGATGTATCTATCTATCAGCAGCTACTGCTATTATAGCACTCAAAGATGTATCTATCTATCAGCAGCTTCTGCTATTATAGCAATCAAAGATGTATCTATCTATCAGCAGCTACTGCTATTATAGCACTCAAAGATGTATCTATCTATCAGCAGCTACTGCTATTATAGCACTCAAAGATGTATCTATCTATCAGCAGCGACTGCTATTATAGCACTCAAAGATGTATCTATCTATCAGCAGCTACTGCTATTATAGCACTCAAAGATGTATCTATCTATCAGCAGCTACTGCTATTATAGCACTCAAAGATGTATCTATCTATCCAGCTACTGCTATTATAGCACTCATAGATGTATCTATCTATCAGCAGCTACTGCTATTATAGCACTCAAAGATGTATCTATCTATCAGCAGCTACTGCTATTATAGCACTCATAGATGTATCTATCTATCAGCAGCGACTGCTATTATAGCACTCAAAGATGTATCTATCTATCAGCAGCTACTGCTATTATAGCACTCAAAGATGTATCTATCTATCAGCAGCTACTGCTATTATAGCACTCAAAGATGTATCTATCTATCAGCAGCTACTGCTATTATAGCACTCATAGATGTATCTATCTATCAGCAGCTACTGCAATTATAGCACTCAAAGATGTATCTATCTATCAGCAGCTACTGCTATTATAGCACTCATAGATGCATCTATCTATCAGCAGCTACTGCTATTATAGCACTCACAGATGTATCGATATATCAGCAGCTACTGCTATTATAGCACTCAAAGATGTATCTATCTATCAGCAGCTACTGCTATTATAGCACTCATAGATGTATCGATATATCAGCAGCTACTGCTATTATAGCACTCATAGATGTATCGATATATCAGCAGCTACTGCGATTATAGCACTCAAAGATGTATCTATATATCAGCAGCTACTGCTATTATAGCACTCAAAGATGTATCTATCTATCAGCAGCTACTGCTATTATAGCACTCAAAGATGTATCTATCTATCAGCAGCTACTGCTATTATAGCACTCATAGATGTATCGATATATCAGCAGCTACTGCTATTATAGCACTCATAGATGTATCTATCTATCAGCAGCTACTGTTATTATAGCACTCATAGATGTATCTATCTATCAGCAGCTCCTGCTATTATAGCACTCATAGATGTATCTATCTATCAGCAGCTACTGCTATTATAGCACTCAAAGATGTATCGATATATCAGCAGCTACTGCTATTATAGCACTCATAGATGTATCTATCTATCAGCAGCTCCTGCTATTATAGCACTCATAGATGTATCGATATATCAGCAGCTACTGCTATTATAGCACTCATAGTTGTATCGATATATCAGCAGCTACTGCTATTATAGCACTCATAGATGTATCTATCTATCAGCAGCTACTGCTATTATAGCACTCATAGATTTATCTATCTATCAGCAGCTACTGCTATTATAGCACTCATAGATGTATCTATCTATCAGCAGCTACTGCTATTACAGCACTCATAGATGTATCTATCTATCAGCAGCTACTGCTATTATAGCACTCAAAGATGTATCTGTCTATCAGCAGCTACTGCTATTATAGCACTCAAAGATGTATCTATCTATCAGCAGCTACTGCTATTATAGCACTCATAGATGTATCTATCTATCAGCAGCTACTGCTATTATAGCACTCATAGATGTATCTATCTATCAGCAGCTACTGCTATTATAGCACTCAAAGATGTATCTATCTATCAGCAGCTACTGCTATTATAGCACTCATAGATGTATCTATCTATCAGCAGCTACTGCTATTATAGCACTCAAAGATGTATCCATCTATCAGCAGCTACTGCTATTATAGCACTCAAAGATGTATCTATCTATCAGCAGCTACTGCTATTATAGCACTCAAAGATGTATCTATCTCTGAGCAGCTACTGCTATTATAGCACTCATAGATGTATCTATCTATGAGCGGCTACTGCTATTATAGCACTCATAGATGTATCTATCTATCAGCATCTACTGCTATTATAGCACTCATAGATGAATCTATCTATGAGCAGCTACTGCTATTATAGCACTCATAGATGAATCTATCTATGAGCAGCTACTGCTATTATAGCACTCATAGATGTATCTATCTATCAGCAGCTACTGCTATTATAGCACTCAAAGATGTATCGATATATCAGCAGCTACTGCTATTATAGCACTCATAGATGAATCTATCTATGAGCAGCTACTGCTATTATAGCACTCGTAGATGTATGTATATCTATCTATCAGCAGCTACTGCTATTATAGCACTCATAGATGTATCTATCTATCAGCAGCTACTGCTATTATAGCACTCATAGATGTATCTATCTATCAGCAGCTACTGCTATTATAGCACTCATAGATGTATCTATCTATCAGCAGCTACTGCTATTATAGCACTCATAGATGTATCTGTCTATCAGCAGCTACTGCTATTATAGCACTCAAAGCTGTATCTATCTGTCAGCAGCGACAGCTATTATAGCACTCATAGATGTATCTATCTATCAGCAGCGACTGCTATTATAGCACTCATAGATGTATCTGTCTATCAACAGCTACTGCTATTATAGCACTCATAGATGTATCTATCTATCAGCAGTTACTGCTATTATAGCACTCATAGATGTATCTATATATCAGCAGCTACTGCTATTATATCACTCATAGATGTACCTATCTATCAGCAGCTACTGCGATTATAGCACTCATAGATGTATCTATATATCAGCAGCTACTGCTATTATAGCACTCATAGATGTATCTATCTATCAGCAGCTACTGCTATTACAGCACTCAAAGATGTATCTATCTATCAGCAGCTACTGCTATTATAGCACTCATAGATGTATCTATATATCAGCAGCTACTGCTATTATATCACTCATAGATGTACCTATCTATCAGCAGCTACTGCGATTATAGCACTCATAGATGTATCTATATATCAGCAGCTACTGCTATTATAGCACTCATAGATGTATCTATCTATGAGCAGATACTGCTATTATAGCACTCATAGATGTATCTATCTATCAGCAGCTACTGCTATTATAGCACTCATAGATGTATCTATCTATCAGCAGCTACTGCTATTATAGCACTCATAGATGTATCTATATATCAGCAGCTACTGCTATTATAGCACTCAAAGATGTATCTGTCTATCAGCATCTACTGCGATTATAGCACTCATAGATGTATCTATATATCAGCAGCGACAGTTATTATAGCACTCATAGATGTATCTATCTATCAGCAGCTACTGCTATTATAGCACTCATAGATGTATCTATATATCAGCAGCTACTGCTATTATATCACTCATAGATGTACCTATCTATCAGCAGCTACTGCGATTATATCACTCATAGATGTATCTATCTATCAGCAGCTACTGCTATTATAGCACTCATAGATGTATCTATATATCAGCAGCTACTGCTATTATAGCACTCATAGATGTATCTATATATCAGGAGCTACTGCTATTATAGCACTCATAGATGTATCTATCTATCAGCAGCTACTGCTATTATAGCACTCATAGATGTATCTATCTATCAGCAGCTACTGTTATTATAGCACTCATAGATGTATCTATCTATCAGCAGCTCCTGCTATTATAGCACTCATAGATGTATCTATCTATCAGCAGCTACTGCTATTATAGCACTCAAAGATGTATCGATATATCAGCAGCTACTGCTATTATAGCACTCATAGATGTATCTATCTATCAGCAGCTCCTGCTATTATAGCACTCATAGATGTATCGATATATCAGCAGCTACTGCTATTATAGCACTCATAGTTGTATCGATATATCAGCAGCTACTGCTATTATAGCACTCATAGATGTATCTATCTATCAGCAGCTACTGCTATTATAGCACTCATAGATTTATCTATCTATCAGCAGCTACTGCTATTATAGCACTCATAGATGTATCTATCTATCAGCAGCTACTGCTATTACAGCACTCATAGATGTATCTATCTATCAGCAGCTACTGCTATTATAGCACTCAAAGATGTATCTGTCTATCAGCAGCTACTGCTATTATAGCACTCAAAGATGTATCTATCTATCAGCAGCTACTGCTATTATAGCACTCATAGATGTATCTATCTATCAGCAGCTACTGCTATTATAGCACTCATAGATGTATCTATCTATCAGCAGCTACTGCTATTATAGCACTCAAAGATGTATCTATCTATCAGCAGCTACTGCTATTATAGCACTCATAGATGTATCTATCTATCAGCAGCTACTGCTATTATAGCACTCAAAGATGTATCTATCTATCAGCAGCTACTGCTATTATAGCACTCATAGATGTATCTATCTATCAGCAGCTACTGCTATTATAGCACTCAAAGATGTATCTATCTATCAGCAGCTTCTGCTATTATAGCACTCAAAGATGTATCTATCTATCAGCAGCTACTGCTATTATAGCACTCAAAGATGTATCTATCTATCAGCAGCTACTGCTATTATAGCACTCAAAGATGTATCTATCTATCAGCAGCGACTGCTATTATAGCACTCAAAGATGTATCTATCTATCAGCAGCTACTGCTATTATAGCACTCAAAGATGTATCTATCTATCAGCAGCTACTGCTATTATAGCACTCAAAGATGTATCTATCTATCCAGCTACTGCTATTATAGCACTCATAGATGTATCTATCTATCAGCAGCGACTGCTATTATAGCACTCAAAGATGTATCTATCTATCAGCAGCTACTGCTATTATAGCACTCAAAGATGTATCTATCTATCAGCAGCTACTGCTATTATAGCACTCAAAGATGTATCTATCTATCAGCAGCTACTGCTATTATAGCACTCATAGATGTATCTATCTATCAGCAGCTACTGCAATTATAGCACTCAAAGATGTATCTATCTATCAGCAGCTACTGCTATTATAGCACTCATAGATGCATCTATCTATCAGCAGCTACTGCTATTATAGCACTCATAGATGTATCGATATATCAGCAGCTACTGCTATTATAGCACTCATAGATGTATCTATCTATCAGCAGCTACTGCTATTATAGCACTCAAAGATGTATCTATCTATCAGCAGCTTCTGCTATTATAGCAATCAAAGATGTATCTATCTATCAGCAGCTACTGCTATTATAGCACTCAAAGATGTATCTATCTATCAGCAGCTACTGCTATTATAGCACTCAAAGATGTATCTATCTATCAGCAGCGACTGCTATTATAGCACTCAAAGATGTATCTATCTATCAGCAGCTACTGCTATTATAGCACTCAAAGATGTATCTATCTATCAGCAGCTACTGCTATTATAGCACTCAAAGATGTATCTATCTATCCAGCTACTGCTATTATAGCACTCATAGATGTATCTATCTATCAGCAGCTACTGCTATTATAGCACTCAAAGATGTATCTATCTATCAGCAGCTACTGCTATTATAGCACTCATAGATGTATCTATCTATCAGCAGCGACTGCTATTATAGCACTCAAAGATGTATCTATCTATCAGCAGCTACTGCTATTATAGCACTCAAAGATGTATCTATCTATCAGCAGCTACTGCTATTATAGCACTCAAAGATGTATCTATCTATCAGCAGCTACTGCTATTATAGCACTCATAGATGTATCTATCTATCAGCAGCTACTGCAATTATAGCACTCAAAGATGTATCTATCTATCAGCAGCTACTGCTATTATAGCACTCATAGATGCATCTATCTATCAGCAGCTACTGCTATTATAGCACTCACAGATGTATCGATATATCAGCAGCTACTGCTATTATAGCACTCAAAGATGTATCTATCTATCAGCAGCTACTGCTATTATAGCACTCATAGATGTATCGATATATCAGCAGCTACTGCTATTATAGCACTCATAGATGTATCGATATATCAGCAGCTACTGCGATTATAGCACTCAAAGATGTATCTATATATCAGCAGCTACTGCTATTATAGCACTCAAAGATGTATCTATCTATCAGCAGCTACTGCTATTATAGCACTCAAAGATGTATCTATCTATCAGCAGCTACTGCTATTATAGCACTCATAGATGTATCGATATATCAGCAGCTACTGCTATTATAGCACTCATAGATGTATCTATCTATCAGCAGCTACTGTTATTATAGCACTCATAGATGTATCTATCTATCAGCAGCTCCTGCTATTATAGCACTCATAGATGTATCTATCTATCAGCAGCTACTGCTATTATAGCACTCAAAGATGTATCGATATATCAGCAGCTACTGCTATTATAGCACTCATAGATGTATCTATCTATCAGCAGCTCCTGCTATTATAGCACTCATAGATGTATCGATATATCAGCAGCTACTGCTATTATAGCACTCATAGTTGTATCGATATATCAGCAGCTACTGCTATTATAGCACTCATAGATGTATCTATCTATCAGCAGCTACTGCTATTATAGCACTCATAGATTTATCTATCTATCAGCAGCTACTGCTATTATAGCACTCATAGATGTATCTATCTATCAGCAGCTACTGCTATTACAGCACTCATAGATATATCTATCTATCAGCAGCTACTGCTATTATAGCACTCAAAGATGTATCTGTCTATCAGCAGCTACTGCTATTATAGCACTCAAAGATGTATCTATCTATCAGCAGCTACTGCTATTATAGCACTCATAGATGTATCTATCTATCAGCAGCTACTGCTATTATAGCACTCATAGATGTATCTATCTATCAGCAGCTACTGCTATTATAGCACTCAAAGATGTATCTATCTATCAGCAGCTACTGCTATTATAGCACTCATAGATGTATCTATCTATCAGCAGCTACTGCTATTATAGCACTCAAAGATGTATCCATCTATCAGCAGCTACTGCTATTATAGCACTCAAAGATGTATCTATCTATCAGCAGCTACTGCTATTATAGCACTCAAAGATGTATCTATCTCTGAGCAGCTACTGCTATTATAGCACTCATAGATGTATCTATCTATGAGCGGCTACTGCTATTATAGCACTCATAGATGTATCTATCTATCAGCATCTACTGCTATTATAGCACTCATAGATGAATCTATCTATGAGCAGCTACTGCTATTATAGCACTCATAGATGAATCTATCTATGAGCAGCTACTGCTATTATAGCACTCATAGATGTATCTATCTATCAGCAGCTACTGCTATTATAGCACTCAAAGATGTATCGATATATCAGCAGCTACTGCTATTATAGCACTCATAGATGAATCTATCTATGAGCAGCTACTGCTATTATAGCACTCGTAGATGTATGTATATCTATCTATCAGCAGCTACTGCTATTATAGCACTCATAGATGTATCTATCTATCAGCAGCTACTGCTATTATAGCACTCATAGATGTATCTATCTATCAGCAGCTACTGCTATTATAGCACTCATAGATGTATCTATCTATCAGCAGCTACTGCTATTATAGCACTCATAGATGTATCTGTCTATCAGCAGCTACTGCTATTATAGCACTCAAAGCTGTATCTATCTGTCAGCAGCGACAGCTATTATAGCACTCATAGATGTATCTATCTATCAGCAGCGACTGCTATTATAGCACTCATAGATGTATCTGTCTATCAACAGCTACTGCTATTATAGCACTCATAGATGTATCTATCTATCAGCAGCTACTGCTATTATAGCACTCATAGATGTATCTATATATCAGCAGCTACTGCTATTATATCACTCATAGATGTACCTATCTATCAGCAGCTACTGCGATTATAGCACTCATAGATGTATCTATATATCAGCAGCTACTGCTATTATAGCACTCATAGATGTATCTATCTATCAGCAGCTACTGCTATTACAGCACTCAAAGATGTATCTATCTATCAGCAGCTACTGCTATTATAGCACTCATAGATGTATCTATATATCAGCAGCTACTGCTATTATATCACTCATAGATGTACCTATCTATCAGCAGCTACTGCGATTATAGCACTCATAGATGTATCTATATATCAGCAGCTACTGCTATTATAGCACTCATAGATGTATCTATCTATGAGCAGATACTGCTATTATAGCACTCATAGATGTATCTATCTATCAGCAGCTACTGCTATTATAGCACTCATAGATGTATCTATCTATCAGCAGCTACTGCTATTATAGCACTCATAGATGTATCTATATATCAGCAGCTACTGCTATTATAGCACTCAAAGATGTATCTGTCTATCAGCATCTACTGCGATTATAGCACTCATAGATGTATCTATATATCAGCAGCGACAGTTATTATAGCACTCATAGATGTATCTATCTATCAGCAGCTACTGCTATTATAGCACTCATAGATGTATCTATATATCAGCAGCTACTGCTATTATATCACTCATAGATGTACCTATCTATCAGCAGCTACTGCGATTATATCACTCATAGATGTATCTATCTATCAGCAGCTACTGCTATTATAGCACTCATAGATGTATCTATATATCAGCAGCTACTGCTATTATAGCACTCATAGATGTATCTATATATCAGGAGCTACTGCTATTATAGCACTCATAGATGTATCTATCTATCAGCAGCTACTGCTATTATAGCACTCATAGATGTATCTATATATCAGCAGCTACTGCTATTATAGCACTCATAGATGTATCTATATATCAGGAGCTACTGCTATTATAGCACTCATACATGTATCTATCTATCAGCAGCTATTGCTGTTATAGCACTCATACATGTTGAGTAGAGTTCAACACCAATAGAATGATGGTTGCCGTTTATTCATGTATCTATCATCACCTGCTACAACATGTAGTGTAGCGCTCGTTTAATTTTTGACTAGAAATCCACAGCAATAATTATCACGTAAGGCTCTCCCGTTTGCCGATGATATTTGGCTTCTCCTTCAGAATACCAACTACTTCTTGAACTTCCGAGTGGGCCTCTTCTCGGCAGTACGACTCTTACTGCAGGTACTGCATATAGGATATGACTCATCTGTGGTACTCAGCTGAACACAGGGAACGGATTTTACCGACTTCGCGAGCAAAAAAAAAAGAAGAAGTTTTTATGGGGCGGGCGGCGATGATAAACAGGAATTTTTTTTTTAACCAGCCCAACTTCGGATATTTCCGGCCGTGAAAAACTATCCCCTACGGCCGCGAGATTTCTAAAAAATAATTCTTCGTCAATTTTCGAATATTTGACGCCGTTTTCAGCGTCCGAAATGTGGTAAAAAGCTTTTTTGAAATATTTTTTCAAATCCTCGAATCTCATTGGTTCCGGTAATTGGTGACGATTTTCGTTGAAGATAACCAGGGCCCGTGTGGGCCCGGGGAACGAGGTTGGTCTTAAAGTATTTTAATTACAAATTAGAGGTGCATAAGATTGTGAATCAAACAAAGACGGGTGAAACAAACTCCTATTGAACTTTTTCGCAATTTTTTTATGCATACTCCGCATCAGGAAGATGGCGGCCTCCATTGAGTGATTTGGTTTTTGAAATATTTTTTCAAATGCTCGAATCTCATTGGTTCCGGTGTTTGGTGACGATTTTCGTTGAAGATAACCAGGCCCGTGCGGGCCAAGGTTGGTCTTAAAGTATTTTAATTACAAATTAGAGGTGCATAAGATTGAGAGTCAAAAAAAGACGGGTGAAACAAACTCCTATTGAACTTTTTTCAATTTGTTATGCATACTTCCGCATCCGCAAGATGGCGGCCTCCATTGAGCGATTTGGTGCGTCAAATCTTCGAAATTCTCAAGGGATCCAGCAAAATCTGGCTTTTCAACATAATACGTACGCGTTCATTCACAACACCGGCTTCGCCGGCTATAACTCTAAAAGTACAAGAGATATGCATACACTTACTGTTACTTACATATAGGAAGTCACAAACGACATTTCATTTGGCACTATGGCCTTTGACCTTGAGTGACCTTGAAAGGTCAAGGTCAAAAATAGTTTTTTTACAAACAACTCTGTCGTTTTAGTCGTTTTCGTCGTTTTAGAAAAAGAAATAATTGGGGTTAAAAAGACGGGAGAGAAAGTGAATAAATCACGGGAGGTGGAAATAGAACACGCACAAGGTTTGTGTTTGCACCGTGATGCCGTGCTTGCTAACCCAATAAAAGGTTTGCAGGTGCTGGCGGAGAAGCAGGGGAAGGAGAGCACCGAGGTGAGTGGCACAAATGTGTTTGGCGCGAATGGGTGCTCGGCGCGCTTGGGAGAGAAGCGAGACCCGGGCGTTCGCGTAGGGCCCATTGTGCGGTGTACAAGTGAGGATGGAACGATTCACGAAGGGCCCATTGTGCGGTGTACGAGTGAGGGTGGTACGATTTGTGAAGGGCCCATTGTGCGGTGTGAGAGGGAGTACGTACCGGAGCGTGTAGAAGAAAAGTGTGCACCGGAGTGTGCGATGGCAGAGTGTGCGGAGGAGTGCACACTGTAGTGTGTACGGGAAGAGTGTGCACTGGAGTGAGGAAGAATGCACACCGGAGAGTGTGTGGGAAGAGTGTGTACGGGAAGAGTGTGTACGGGAAGAGTGTGCACTGGAGAGTGAGGAAGAATGCACACCAGAGTGTGTGTGCGGGAAGAGTGTGCACTGGAGAGTGAGGAAGAATGCACACCGGAGAATGTATGGGAAGAGTGTGTATGGGAAGAGTGTGCACTGGAGAGTGAGGAAGAATGCACACCGGAGTGTGTGCGGGAAGAGTGTGCACTGGAGAGTGAGGAAGAATGCACACCAGAGAGTGTGTGGGAAGAGTGTGTACCAGAGCGTGTAAGAGGAGTGCACACCGGAGAGTGTGAAAGAAGAGTGCATAGCGAAGTGTGTGAGGGGCGCATGTGCGCCTGGGTGTGCGAGTGTGGAGTGGGTCGCGCGTGGTGAGGACGCGGCTCATGCATCGACACCGACCGGGGTAGTACATAGTGGGACGGGTAGCATACGCGAGCCCCCGGTGAGTTGTGTGCTGCAGAGACCGGAGGGGGTCGGTGCGGCGTCGGTCTCACAAGGACTGTCGTGCATGATTCGTGCCTCCGGCCCCCGCACTGTATGGTTGGTGCCGTATGGCGGCAAGGGCGATCGGCCGGGTTCAAGGGGAGGTTCGGGTTATCGGAGCCACGCACTTTGTCGGGTGAGGTGCTCTGACCGTGGCCGGTTGGGTCATCGCGCGTGGGACCGAAAATCCCCGCGCAGGGATGGAGCCCGGCACCTGGGCCCATCAATCCCGCCCCCCTTGGATCGAAAATGCCGGACGGACACCCCATACAGGCGACCAACCACCCGCATGGATCGCTCGGCCCTTCGAGGCCGAGCTGCGACAACGTACCTCCCCATGGAGGGGCTCGTAGTGTAGAGGACTGGTGAGAGTATTGTACCCCAAGTGGGGTAATGGTACTGACCATTCCTCCCACGGGGGGAGGGGGTGGCCATGAGCATTAGTTTAGGGGGACGGCAGTGTTCGGCCCATGGAGGGGCCAGCAATGGTTGCCTCCATGGGACACCGAAGCTAGCCGAGGGAGAGCTAGGATAATGATAGGGATTTAGAAGACCTTAAGGACAAGAGTTAAGTAGTGCCACCTGAACTGTAGAGGGGACGTAGAGAGTTTAGGTGGATGTTAATAAAGGGTGTGCGTTGTGTAAAGGTACGACGGGGAAGCACGAGTTTTTGGGGAAATTAGGGAGATAGATGATGCTGTGTGAGTGAGGAATTGTGTCTGGAAAATAAATGGAATTGTGTTGAGGTGTAGTGTGAATTGAATTGCATGGTGTGCAAGATAAAAGGTGTGAGAAATAAGGGCGTGCAAGATATTTGGTGTGGAATGCTTGGTGTGGAATGCTTGGTGTGGAGTGCATGGTGCGAAGGATTGAATGGGGGGAAGTGGAACCCATTAAAGAAAACCCGGGGGGATGGAGGGGGGTAGTGTAAAGCCAGGTAGAGGGCATAGGTAAATTGAATGGATATTGACACCTGTGGTGCGGGTAGTAGAAAGTAGTGTTTTGCAGGATGCAGTAGTCTGTGGAATGGCTGGGCGTGTGGCTTAATTAGTGAGTATGGTTATTGGGGCACTCCGCCACTGGTAGCTTGTCGGCCAGGTAAGGCCGCAGGTAGGCTCTGGGAGCCGGTTAGGATAGTGTGTGAGTGGGGCCTGAGGATCCATGGGAAGGACCCAGGTTGCCCGATGCCGAGGTGGGCATAGAGGGGGTAAGTGCCAGGGAGGGCCTTCCCCGGTTAGTGTAGTCGCAGGAGCAGGCAAGCTCAGGAGGCGGCTTCAGTGACGGAGGTGCACAGGTAGGTAGACCTGCTGGTAGAGCCACACGACCCAGCCCCGAAATTGCGTGAGGGCACAATGAGAAAATTTGTGGGGTGAGACCCAAATTTGGAGGGCACCACAGTGTGGGCAATGGAAATTCTGGTTCTTAGAACCACATAGTTTAAAGAGGCCGATTGGCAGGGTACGACCCCTGGTAGTTTAAAAGTGTAAATGTCATTAGAGTAGTTAGGATGTAAGAAATCCCTTCGCACCATCAACCGCCAGTCACCGAGGAGGACGAGCTCCACACCGAGGCTCTGTAAGCCGATCGAGTAGTAAGATGCATCATGACATAGGTGAGACATTGTTGTGTTCCATCCCTTCCTTCCTGGGAGGGATTTGGGGACGAATTTGGTATTGAGGGGGATATGGGAGACAGGACATAGAGACTAATTGTAAATGCAAGAGGGGCTAGGGTGGTGTAGCCAACGGTGGGGGGTACGGACGGCTAGGGACGAGTTTGCTCTGCTCGCTCTACCGCATCCCTCGCATCGCACTACGCATGGTGGTGCCTAGTCACCTTGTTTTTCGTGGCCACTGTGCCTTTCCGTTTGCTTGTTGCGCCTTGTCTTCCCTCCCCGCCCCAGGACCATTTTGGAGGACGAACTGTGCAGCATCCATTCTGCACCGTTAAACCTGTGCAGCCAAACTGTGCAGCACCTTGCTGTCAGTCCTTTTGCTGCACCCTTGCTACACCTGTGCAGCCGACCTGTGCAGCACTTTGCTGCAAAACTCATTTTGCTGCACCCTTGTCACACTTATGGACCACAAGCCTTGTGGCCTCGCACCTCTGCTGTGCCGCATCTTGCTGCAACTTACCTTGCACCTTCGGACCACTTGTTGAGTGGCACTGATGCCACGCAGTTGGACCACATGAGAGTGGCCATGCTGGCAAATAATAAAAAGCAATTGTGTGCTCTTGTGTGCCAGGAAGGAAGATGAAAGACTTAGATGGCCCTGATGCTTCATATGGCCTGTATGCCAGTCAAGGCCAGCCGGTTTTGTTAGCCGCACACTGAAGATGCAAGATGCAAGCAGCAAGTGCCACATTGAGTGTTGTTTTTCTCCCCTCCAATTCTCTTTCTCAAAGTGCAGGTCCTGGGTCGTAGAATTGTAAATAAAGTTAAGTTCTGTGCATGTAAATATAAGAATGTGCCCACCGGCTATGTGTGTAGTTTGAAAAATTCCGGAAATACTCGGGTAGTTGCGGGTGTGAGTCTGTTAGAGAAGCTGCTCAACGCATTAGGGGGGACATATCTATTGTTAAAAATGTCACACACATGGGTTAGAATAAATGCTAGGAGGATTACACCTATGTGTCACACTAATGGTGAGGGTAAATTTGCATGCCAGGCTCTACCGGTCGTTCCACTGTTGGGGTCGACTCGGGACGAGTCTGGTGAGAGAGGGGGGTAGTGTTGTGGTTTTGCGAATAGAGGATAACCCCCCTCATAGGTAGTTGCACCACAACATGTAGCCTCGCTTAGTTCAGTTATTTCTTATTAAATGTTAAGCATAGTCTCCTTTCCTATGTTAGTATGCGTTGAGCAGGCCAGTAAGTGGAGGCTTCGGTGGTCCTTTCTCACGGAAATTTTTCATGCCGCTTTCTCACCCTCTCTCTGTTCTCTTCACCCTCTCTTTTGCTCAAGGTCATATGCCATCTGATTGGAAATCAGCCAACATTACCGCTTTGCACAAAAAGGTGCAAAAACAGATCATTGCAACTACAGACCAATCAGCCTGCTCCCAATAATCAGCAAGGTCATGGAATCAATCATCGCTTCTGACATTAAATAATTCCTCTGCTCTAATGGCTTGATCTCAATTCATCAATTTGGGCTCAGACAAGGCCACTATACTCTGGACATGCTGCTCCTGCTGTCTCAACAGTGGATGGAAGTCCTCAACACCAGACAGGAAACCAGAGGAGCCTCCCTTGACATATCTCATGCCTTTGACACGGTCTGGCACCCCGCCCTGCTCTCCAAACTCTCCTCTTATGGTATCCCTGGAAATCTCCATGCATGGCTTGTGGACTTCCTCTCCTGTCAGAGTCAACGTGTGGCTCTAAATGGAATTCTCTCATCTCCTCTTCCTGTCCAGGCTGGAGTTCCTTAAGGCAGTGTTCTGGGCCCCGTGCTTTTTCTGGTCTTCATTAATGATCTCTCCGACTCCGGAAAATCCTCTCTATCTCTTTGCTGATGACTCCACTCTCTGCCGCTCCATATCTCAACCCTCAGATCAGCATGCAGCAGCCTCTTCACTATCTGCAGATCTGGACAAAAATCACACAAACTGGGCAAACAAGTGGAACGTCTTTCAATCCTGACAAATCTCACTTTGTCTCTCCATAAAGACCGTCTGGAAAACCCTCCCTTCTACTTTCTCAACAATTCTCTCAAATAGACTTCTGTCACTCAAACTTTTGGGTCTCACTTTCTGTCATGATCTTTCTTGGGAAAACCACATTTTCAAGCTGGCCTCCAAAGCCAGTCTCTGATTGGGCATCCTCCGTCATGCAAAGTCCTTTGTTGGCATTTCTGAGCTCCTCAACATATACAAAGATTTCATCTACAGCTTTATGAAATATCCCCCCCCCCCCCCCCTCGTTGATGGTGCTCCTACCTCACACCTAGCTCAGCTTCACGCCGTAGAAACCAAATCTTTCAGAATCATTGGTATCTCCTGCGATGAAGCTGATTCTGGGGGCCTTTCACTCTCTCAGCACAGGCAGGTTCGCAGTCTTTCTGTCTGCTACAGATTCCTCTCCGGCCTTGCACACTCTGCTGTCTGTTCTGTCCCTCAAATCTTACTGCAGGACACACAAGATCTGGCAGCAACCCTCTTCTGGTGAATCTACCAAAATCAAGACTCTCTGCTCGCCTTCACTCTTTCATTCCTCTTTTCTCCCGCCTCTGGAACAATCTCTCACACTCTCTTCAATCCCACTCCTCCCTCCAGGTCTTTAAAACAGCTGTTCACCACCATGGCCTATCATCCCCCATCCAAAACCTCGATCTTTTTTACCCGTTAATCCACCCCAAATCCAACTCTTTCAAATTCCGTTTTCTTTCCTGAAAGCCTTTGTAGTGTCCATCATCTTGTTTATCCCATGTGCCCCACCCCAGCCCTCTCTTCCACAGATCCCCTGATGTCCCTATTCCCTATTGTTGTTGTGCGTTCCTCTCTCTCACCCTCTTGTCTCCTGCTCCCTTTATTATATGCTCTATGTGTTTGCTCGCTCTCATATGAGCCAAGACCAAGTTTTAAAAAAATACTATTTTTATTATTTTTTCACTGTTTGGCTTCTTCAGTGTTTCATATGAAAACGTTACTGTTTGTTTGAAATGTGAAAACAACTACAACTACAACTAATACTGGCAAAACTGTGAAACAGTTTACCTGCAAGTAAATAATCAATAAAGTGAATATTTGGTCTGGTTCAAATAAATAAAAACCCCAAAGTCTCAAAGCAAAACAGATTGATGAAATGTATTACTTTTTAAATGACAAATCAAAGATAAACTTTTTAAAATGCTGATAACGTCAAAGTGATAATACACCATTACCTTAACATGTTTAACTTCGAAGATAAACAAAACTCAAGATCATTTGGAGAATAATTTTATTTTATCTTACATTCATGGATGGCTTATTGGAGAGCTTGTGCAAAAATGACGTACACGGTAGACATTAGTAGACATCGGTATACTTTAATGTGAATTACAAGGACATTGGATTAATACACATAGTACTGTATATGGGATTTGAGATTTGAGATTTGGTTCCTTCTCTAAATCACTGAGCAATGGGTTCAGGTGGGGACAATCAAACCGACCAACTCGGATATTAAACAGCTCTTCAAAAAGTGAAGCATTGTGGTTCGAGATTGTGGGAAAATGCTCAAATTCAATGGGTTTCACTATTTACAGTCATTTGATTATTATCATTGCTTCAACCAAAACTCGCGCGCGGTAAACATTGGTCTAACTTACATTACCCAGCACAGATAATTTGAACATATACTGTGCAATCGTCAGAAATTTTACATCAAGCTTTAACGATGCCATTGCAAGCAATGGTCCGAGTTGAGGTTGTGCTGGGTTTGTACACCATTACATGCGTGACAGGAAATGCTAAGTTTCATTCAGCTCTCGAATGGAGTCAGGGCACCAAAACCAAATTTACATTATCCAAGAATATACAGTCACGTGAAAAAGTAAGTACACCTCATGTAAAGTTTTGACTTTTTCAACATATTTCAACATACAGCTATTTGATCTTCATTTCAACAATATTGATAGATAAAGGTAATATATAATATAACAAATATCATGAAACATTTACATTTTGTAGTCCATTGTATAATTTAAATAAACATAAATGCAAATTTCACATGTGGAAAAAGTAAGTACACCCTTGGCTCTAATAGGTGGTATTGCCCCCTTTGGCAGAAACAACCTCAAGTAGGCGTTTCTTATAACTGCCTACCAGTCTCTGACATCGACTGGGAGAAATTTTTGCCCACTCCTCCATGCAGAATTCTTTCAGCTGTGCGATGTTTGAGGGGTTTCTTGCATGCACAGCTCGTTGCAAATCCCCCCACAACATCTCGATGGGATTTAGATCTGGGCTTTGACTTGGCCATTCCAGAACCAAAACCGAGGTTTAAATAAGACAGGTTCCTCCAAGATCCTCTCTAACGATGTTCTAATCATTTGCACCTGAGCTGGTGCACCTGATTCTAATTTTAGGTACTTGAAGTAGTGATAAATGTAGGGGTGTACTTACTTTTTCCACATGCGAAATTTGCATTTATGTTTATTTAAATTATACAATCGACAACAAAATGTAAATGTTTCATGATATTTGTTATATTATATCACCTTTATCTATCAATATTGTTGAAATGAAGATCAAATAGCTATATGTTGAAATATGTTGAAAAAGTCAAAACTTTACATGGGGTGTACTTACTTTTTCACGTGACTGTATATAAATACAAAACAAAGCTATGGTGGCCTGAAAGTTGCTTTAAAATTGCTCGCACCTCCCTCCCTCCCTTCCTTCCCCTCCACGCTCACACGTCGTGGTATGCGGTAACACATACGTGGGAGTCAGTAGGAAGTTTCAACTCTGTGCGACTTCATCAAGGAGAAAGTTTTGACAAACCGGTATAGAACGATTGAAGAACTGTGTGCTGCAGGCGTCGCTTCTCACAGGTGATTGTACAGATGCTACAAAATATGTCTAAGAGGACTTGGTGACAAATTCAGTGGTGCAAAGAGAATGATGGTGCGCACACAGATATAATGACGGATTAATGATTGCAAGTACAACACAATAAAACATGTATATTAGAAGAGCTCAACAACAAATGCTTTACTGGGGAGGGGCAAAGCAACTTTCAGGCCACCCAGTCGAAAGCATCTCAAAATGTAAAGTCTGTCCGCGTCATCTTCGTACTCAAACTAAAGTTGACGAAGACAAACAAACAAAAATTGGAAAATGTATCAATTATTTTCTCCATATTCTCATATAGGGTTGTTCAAAATTTGATGATAAAAGCTCAAATGGTAAAAAAAAGAAGTTATGGCCTGCATACAAACACGATTGCAAAACCCCATCTCCTGCTCCACAAGCGGACGGGCTAACAAGTACAGTAACGGGCATCACTCAACCCGACAGCCAAGCAACTGCACAAAGTATTTGTATCGAGATCATAAGCTGTCCCTGGTGTCTCATAACTATTTGTATCTAGAATCCTAATTTAGATAACCGCACCATCCAACTGTCCTGCAGCAACTCACATCTGCACTTGTGCAACACACACAAAAATATCAGTAAATAAGGACAGTTTAATGTGTGTAGAGATGCTCACACACTGGCCCATTAAACTTAGAGCAAGTATTCATATTTCCATTTAAAAAAAAATCACGCATCTCACAATGAAAGCACACCTGCCTGATAAAAGCAATTTAACCATTTGATTTTCCCTAAAACTTGTCCAACAGGTAAATAATTCCAGTTCTTTTAAAGTTCAGTCTCACCATGCAACGACCGTTTCTTCTTACTCAAATGATACATTTCACACAAACATTCATCGATTCTCCCCTCGCTTATCACCAACCGTGAAATGCAAAAGGTATCTGCGCAGAACACAACACGCGTCTTGGTCAGAGTGGTGCCAGCACGATGGAGCAAGCAAGCATGGGCCTTCAGGTGAGAGGATTCGGATTAATAAAAGAAAAAATGATTATCAACAGAATTTTTTTTCACAATTTGAAAAATGCCCATTCCAACGCTTCACACAATTAAGAAATAACGTCAAATCATGGCACAGATCAGTGCAGGTTGAACTTGGCTTGTGTTTAAGATGAAATTGTTTTACATGGCATATGATGCTGGTATATATATATTCTTGATATAGTGGCGCAGAACCAAGTCGTGATCGTCATTGGGGAAACAGGTTGTGGAAAAACCACTCAGATTCCGCAGTTCCTGCTGGATGCAAGCCATGTGGCAGGAAAGCCCTGCCGCTTGTTGTGTGCACAACCACGTCAACTCACAGCTGTCACCTTAGCAGAGCGCGTTGCTGCCGAACATGGGGAGCATGTGGGAGAGACTGTTGGCTACCAGATTCCATTGGAAAGTCGAGTGTCACCAAAGACCCTTCTCACATTCTGCACGAATGGAGTGTTACTGCGAACTTTAATGGGCAGGGACGAAGCGATCCAAAGCGTCACCCATATCATTGTGGATGAAGTGCACGAGAGGGACAGATTTTGTGACTTCTTGCTGATGCAGTTGCGGGAGGAGTTGCAAAGACATCCCCACCTACGCGTGCTGCTGATGAGTGCTTCGATGAATGCACAGTTATTTCAGACGTACTTTCATGACTGTCCTGTCATGGCATTACCTGGGCGGCTGTATGATGTGAAAGTGATGTATCTGGAAGATGTTCTCCGGAGCACGGGATACACAACACGGCAGATGAAAAAAGTTCATTTCGAGCAACAAAACTCAATTCCACAAAAGAACCGGACCGAATGGATGCAGAATAAGAGCAGCGTTCATGAATGCCAGCCTTCTGGTGCTTTACCTGCCCAACCCAGTGGGGATATAGATTCACCTGTCGGAAATTTTGCAAGTGAAATGGATGCACAACAGATGTGTTCATCCTCATCGCCTGCTCCGTGCCCATCCTCTCAACCGCTGCCACCAGAGATAAGTCGCCATTTTGTGTCCCTCGCCCCGTCTGTGCTTGTGACTTGACGCCTTAGTCTTTATCGGATTTATTTTACTTCATTGTATATAGTTATTATTGATTTCATTCTCTGTTTATTTGTTCGGAATTAAACCCGTTTGGTTTTATTCAAAGCTTTATCCCGGTGTGTACCCTGGTTAGAATAGGTACACCGTATCCCGGCGTGTCGTAAGAGGCGACTAAGAGGGTTGGCGTCAGGAAGGGCATCCGGCCATAAAAACATTGCCTCGAAAAGAGAACCATGACAATTACAACTACATATGGGCAGGGTACAGCCCGAAGTGGAGATCGGTTTCTGAGGTTTGGAACATGGAATGTAGGGACCATGACAGGGAGATCAGGAGAAGTGGTGGAAGTATTGATCAGAAGAAGAGTGGACATATGTTGTGTGCAAGAGACGAGATGGAAGGGAAGTGGTGTGAGAATGGTGAAGGGTAGGCAGGGACAGAAATACAAGTTTGTGTGGCAAAGGTGCCTGGAGGGCGTGAATGGTGTTGGTGTCCTGTTTTCTGAGGAGTGTGTAGACAGTGTGGTGAGTGTGACTAGAGTGAGTGATAGGTTGATGATGGTGAAAATGATGATTGGAAAGCTCTTGGTGAACGTCATCTCGGGATATGCTCCGCAGGTTGGTCGGAGCGATGAGGAGAAGGACAAGTTCTGGTGTGCGATAGAGAAGCTGATGGAAAACGTGAAAGATGAGGAAGTTGTTGTGGTAGGAGGAGACCTAAATGGACATGTGGGAAAGAGTATGGACGGTTTTGAGGGAGTTCATGGGGGTTACGGATATGGTGTGAGAAATGGAGAAGGTGAAAGGATTTTGGAGTTTGCTGATGGAGCTGATTTGTTAATTTGTAATACTCAGTTCCAGAAAGAGGATAATAAGCTTGTTACGTCAGGTGGGTCGACACCACGTCAGGTGGGTCGACGGCAACCGTTGACTACCTGATGGTGCGTAGGCGAGATAGGGGGCACCTCCGGGACACAAAGGTGATCCCGGGGGAGGAGGCTGTTTCACAGCACCACTTGGTGGTCTGCGACATAAGGGTGAAAGGTGCAAGGAGAGCTCGGCGGGTGAAGTACCAACCGAGAATGAAAGTGTGGAGGTTGAAAGAGGTGACAGTAAGGGAGGCATTAAAAAAGAGGCTGAGTAGGGCAGAGGATGATGTGGTTGAGCTTGAACGTGGTTGGATGTCAATGAAAGATAGTCTGTTGGGAGACGTTGGTGAGGTATGTGGATGGACAAAAGGACCACCGAGGCACTCGGAAACATGGTGGTGGGATGAGGAAGTTGGAAAGAGGATTGACGAGAAGAGGAATAAGTTCAAGGAGTGGCAGAAGGCGAAGGGTACGGGAGCAGAAAAAGTAGAGCATGAAAGTTATAAGGCAGCCAAGAAGGCTGCAAAGAAAGAGGTAGCAAAGGCGCAGGAGGCATGAAGGAAAATGTTCGGAGAAAGCTTGGATTCGGAAGAGGGTCAGAGAGCGGTATTCACAATTGCAAAGCAGATAGCGAAAGAGAGGTGTGATGTGATGGGGGTGAGTTGCTTGAAGGATGAAGTGGGACAAATCGTTGTGGACCCAGATGGAATTAAAGGAAGATGGAAAAGATATATGGAAATGCTGTTGAATACAGAGAATGAATGGGATGGCAACATGGAGAGTAACCCAGTTTTAGGACCGGCAGAGAAGATAACTGAGAAGGAAATTGAGGAAGCGATAAAAGCAATGAAGAGTAGAAAAGCAGGAGGGCCGACGGGAGTTGTGGGAGATATGTTGAAGGCAGTAGGAAGTTGGGGTGTGAAGAGAATGACAGAGATCTGTAATCTGGTGGTGAAAGAAGGCCGCATTCCAGTGGTTTGGGAACTGAGTACCCTCATCCCTCTATACAAGGGGAAAGGTGACCCTCTGGAGTGTGGCTTGCACCAAGCGATAAAATTATTGGAGCATGGAATGAAGGTATTGGAAAGGGTGTTGGAGAGGAGGATAAGGAAGAAGGTGAAGATCGACGAAATGCAGTTTGGATTTATGACAGGAAGAGGAACGACAGATGCGCTCTTTATTGTGAGGCAGTTGCAGGAGAAGTACATGGAGAAGAGGAAGTTGTTGTTTCTTGGGTTTGTTGATCTGGAGAAAGCATTCGATATGGTTCCACGCAAAGTATTGACATGGGCATTGAGGAAGTTAGGAGTGGAGGAATGGTTGATCAGAATAGTGATGGCAATGTACAAAAGAGCGCGCACAGCTGGAAGGACGAAGGACGGGAACAGTGGTGAGTTTGAGGTGAAGGTGGGAGTGCATCAGGGGTCGGTACTAAGTCCACTACTATTTGCAGCTGTGATGGAGGTGCTGGCTCAGAACGTAAAGGAGAGTTTACCGTGGGAGTTGTTGTATGCAGATGATCTGGTGTTGATTGCGGAAAGTATGGATGGACTGAAGGAAAAGATGAACAAGTGGAAGGAATGTATGGAGACAAAAGGTCTGAAGGTGAATATAGGAAAGATGAAGGTGATGGCAAGTGGTAAAGCATGTGGTGAGGTGGAAAGAACTGGGAAGTGGCCCTGTGCTGTGTGCAGGAAGGGTGTCGGAGTGAACTCCATTCAATGTGCAATGTGCACTGAGTGGGTTCATCAAAAATGTAGTGGTCTGAGAGGGTCATTAACCAGTGTGGCAGCTACATTCAAATGTAAGGTGTGCACAGAGGGAGCTGCAGATGGAGGAAATGTTGAGTTGGATCTTGGAGACGGCGTGAAGCTGGAAGGTGTGAAAACATTTTGCTACCTCGGAGACATGCTGAATGTCGAAGGTGGATCAGACTCGGCAACGGTTGCAAGAGTGAGATGTGCATGGAAGAAGTTTCGGGAACTGAGTGGCGTGCTGATGAGGAGGGGAGTGTCGTTGAAGCTGAAGGGAAAGGTGTATGCTGCATGTGTGAGAAGTATTATGATTTATCGGAGCGAGACATGGGTAATGAACGTAGAGCAGCAACGAAGGCTGGAAAGGGTGGAAATGCGAATGGTTCGGTGGATGTGCGGAGTATCGTTGAGGGACACAACAACAACAACAACAACAACATGCATTTTAAGGCCATTTTCCCTGCTAGAGCGGGGCTAGAGCGGGGTTAGAGCGGGTTTAGCTAGGTTATCGTTGAGAGAGAGGAAGACAAATGATGAATTGCGAAGGATGATGGGAATAGAGCCTGTGATGGATGCTGTGAAGAGAAACAGGATGAGATGGTTTGGTCATGTGTTGAGGAAGGATGAAAGCGACTGGTTGAGAAGAGTGATGGAAATGAATGTAGAAGGAAGTAGAGGACGGGGAAGACTGAGAAAGACTTGGCTAAAGATGGTGGAAAAAGAAATGCGGGCAAGGGGGTTAACAAGGAGAGATGCAGAAAATAGGGCAAAATGGAGAAGATTGTCATGGGGACCACAAGGCTAACCCCCGCTCTAGCAGGGAAAATGGCCTTAAAATGCATGTTGTTGTTGTTGTATGATGCTGGTAAATTGGGAAGTTAAGATCAAGCGGAGTGGCGGCCCAATCATAATTATTGCCAAAATATATTGGTTAAATTAATCTTTCACATTTTTCCACCTGGAATTCCACGTCAGGTATCTAAACTATAATCTTAACATGTCCAAAATACATTTATCAATACCGTACCTACATTGGTAAGATATATTATATATAACTGGTTAAGTGCTCCGAAATATATTTTCTGGTGTTCGCCAAGGAGTTCAATCAAAACTATTCCCTCCATGGAAGTCAGCACCTCAAGTTACTATTCATTCCGACACACCATCTTTCTACCTCCATTAACCCTTCCCTCTCGTTTGAACATTATTGCGTTTCTCTGCTTTCCTCTTCATGCATTCCTTGCTGAATGACAGGATGGCCTAGAGGTACACACACTCGCCTCCAAGCTGTATAGTCTGGGTTTGAATCCCGACCGAGCTTTAAACGGTCATCCCGGTGTTTCACAGGCTAGGTGGTCCATCAATGTGTGTGCCATCCCTTTGATGGACCTTAAACTGGGCACTCCGTCTTCCGGCATTAGTTGGTGGTGGTGGTTAAAGATTCCACAGTGTCCTTCATCAAGAGTAGGCGAGCAATCGCTGGTACCCTGAACAAATTAGAAATTCCTACCCTACCTACAGAGAGCATTGCACTAGCCGCACAGCCATGCCCTCAGCCAACAATGCTACCCCACAGCCTTGTGCTGTATTAAGAGGATTCCCTTGCTTGTTTTACGACATGCAAGTTCATATTGTCTTTCAAGAGACTCACAACAAAGGGTAAAACAGTTAGTCGTCCATCAGACAGCTCAGCAGCCATCATTTCCCAAGTCTCAGACCTCATGGAGATCGGGAAACAGACCAGTTTGTGGAAGATGGCAATCGATCCCAGGAATGCCCAGACCCTTAATAATTATCTTTGGAAGAACAAGCTTGCTAACTTGCCCGTCTAATTCCACAGCAAACCCTTGGAAGTTCGATCCCTCAATCTCCTGGGTCTCAACTGTTGCTGTTTTCTGCTGGTTGCATCATTTCTCTGGAAGCGCGTTTTTGTGCCGCTTATGCAATGCCCCAATCACCAGTGAGCTGGTGCTCAATTTGCCGAACGTGGAAGGATGACCGGCTGAGTCAACCCCCTTGGCGTCAATTCAACGATCGACCGGGATTCAAACTCAGGATCCTAGGATCCCAAGCCAGCACCCTAACCGCTAAGCCAACACCAGGCTTGGTCTCAACTGATTGGACAACACAGTAACATACCATAACCTTTTCTGTGACTGATGCCAGCACAAAGCTGGATTTTGTAGGTTAGGTATTTTACGCAGGGCAAACCTCTCCCTTTTCCACCAAAACTGCTCACTGGCCACAAGGCATATGTTTAAGTGCTATGAACTATTGCTTTCACCTGTCCTGATGCCCCAGAACCACATGCAACTTCTGAAATCGATAAAATTCAAAGCGTTGAACACCATCAGAATTTCCCACCAAGAAAGTTAGGCCCCTGGGCCTGCTACTGCTCCATTGCAGTCATTAGGCTGCCAGTGTTGTGATCCCTCTACCACCCCCTTTGCCATTTGTCCCCACTCAGCTTCACAGTCATTCAGCAAACTCCACCTCACAACTGCAAATGTTCGCTCACTTTCAGTCATTTGTCCCCCTTTTTCTGCGACTAACAGTACCATTTTCTCCACTACTTCAAGA
The DNA here is from genome assembly GCF_964187855.1 of Myxine glutinosa. Taxonomy (NCBI): domain Eukaryota; kingdom Metazoa; phylum Chordata; class Myxini; order Myxiniformes; family Myxinidae; genus Myxine; species Myxine glutinosa. Next base: position 124,749,010 of record NC_136267.1, on the reverse strand, counting down.
CAGCAGCCAATCATCACCAACCATCTGTCTGCTGCAGCACCACCACCACCACACCACCCATAATCTCTGCTAATGCCAGCTAAACCAGCCTTTTCAAAACCCCTTTCACGTTCCAACAATTTGTGAATATCGGCACGATACATGCCAGACCAGCAACCTACCATTCTGATCACCTGTGTATTACCCCCTTCTCCCCAACACAATCCTGCTTTTCCAAGAACCTCAAATATGCAAAGAAAAACTGCATAGAATTGATAAACGACAACACAACCAAATGTAAACAAACAAAAAAGAAACTAAAAGGAGTTAACAACTCTCCTCCACAACTGAGATTATACACCTTTTGTGCTGTTTGCAGAAACATTCTCTCCTCCATGTCGAACTACAGAAGCCCATTTTGTTTGGCTACAAGTAAATAACACCCACAATGCAGAGTCAATTGCACCATTACAGTTGTGTTGCTATGTCAATTGTCATCACGAGTTGCGAGAAGCTCCGAGCGGAGCTCAATATACAGTGAAGTAGCAAAAATAAATCGATGCGGATCTCAATTGCCACGTACCCAAGTAAGGACAACCGGGTACGACCATCAACCGAGTATTCAATGTGACCGAGTACGACCATCAACTGAGTATTCAGTGTGACCGAGTACATTAAATGCTATATAGTTGCAAGTGCTATCTCAAAATTAAAAAGGACTCCGGATCATATCAAAATGAGGACCTATATGAATTGCTCGATAAGAATTGATGAGCATTCAAAATTGGCTCGAGTCGACTGTACAAACAGAGATAAAAGCAAAGCTTATGGACTTATCATGGATGCACTTTTTCAGATATTTCGCTGTTTCTGTAAAAGCGGAACATTTCCAAATGGACACACAATGTAATACGTCAGTCGGATTAGGTCAACCTGAATGACAAGCATGTCCGAGTGCGGATGTGAGAGGCAATAGACAGTGTGAGCAACAATGAGCTATCCTCAGCAGGTGCTGATCTCCATAACATGCAAACTCCAATTCGACCATTTCAAAATACTGTACTTCCATTTGTTAACGATGCTAATACATAATTGAAGCACGCATGGACTCCCCGCACATCATGCTGTGCACAAAAGTTTGGGACATCACACAATTTAGGGTTATATTCAAAGTTACAATTGCACTATATATATATACATACACACTCGGAACCCGTTAATATGCGATCCATGGGAGCCAGGAAAGTCGACCGTGTGCTAAGTGAGACCGTGTATTACCTATCTTCCAGCGCGAGCGTGGGAAGCACTAACTGAGATGAGTCGGGGAGAGAGACAGGTGTCAATGCGTCTTGACACTTTGCAGTTCCCGGGCCGGCCAGTGGAGATGAAAGGTTAAATCGGCTTACGTAGATAAACACTCGTGTCAATATCATATTAATAATAACTTGTGAAATGTTAAGTAAACCAGAGGTGTTATGATCGTTATGTTGGTGTTATGAGAGCGAACTTTTACGCACGTGATTTAAAAAAAAAAATCAAGATGGCGGCTGCCATGTACAATGTACTACATGCTCAATTATTGTCATTTTTTCCTACTGATTTATCAAAATTTTTGGGAACCAACGGTCGACCGTGTTCTATCCGAAATCGCATATTAATGGATCGCATATTAACGGGTTCCGTGTGTGTGTATGTGTATGTGTATGTGTATGTGTGTGTATATATATATATATATATATATATATGAATAAAATTGGCAAGAACGAATCAAATGTGGTAAACTTATCCTGAGTGAACGAATGACACCATGTGATGTCACTATGTGCTACTGAAAGCACGGAGCTGCTTTAGGACCCTGTTGCTGTTTGGTATTAAAGGGGCTGTGAGTGGTGCTGAATGGGATTAATTATATTTAACCAAGGATAACCTGGGGGGAGAGGGGGGGGGGGGGTATTTTTGGATTTCATGTTAACCATGAAACATCATTTGTTTGATGAAAGAGCCTTCAGGAGCACACCTTGGTGTATGTAAAGTTATTTTTAAACACCGTTCCAGGATCGTGGAAGAGCCGATGATAGAAGACCAACTCTGCATGGCCGGCGCTCTGAGCTCTACTAAAGCTCGTAGAAGCATCGACCATGCCCACATACTAACGACCAATCATGGGCGAGAATGATGCTATCCCTGGAAAATGCTGCAGAGACATGATTACAACTTATTTATCACAATATTTTAAATAAAGTGTTAAACTTGTTGTGCACAGTATAAATTTCTCAAATACAATGAGCAATCCAACTGCACCAATTCATGACATGCTGAAACACATCTGCGAGCTTTCTTCTTTCTGAAAAGCCACAAATAATTTGAAACAATGTCCCTCCTCTGCCGTGTTACATGTACAGTGCGGACACAGAGTTCACAGGACTAACTGAAGCATCCATAATCAACTCACATAACCGTGAGGCATCGCTTGAAGATGCGCTGCCTACGCCTCAAGATCTGTGATGAACAGGATGCTGCCAAAGAAACAACAAAAAGAAAGGGCTCTTTTGCAAAATAAAGGGCTCTTTTGTGCATCAGGAGGAACTGACTTTCAAGGAAAGTCTGAAATGAGGAAAATGCACGACAGAGTGGAAAAGCAAAGACCTGAAAGAGAAAGCTCGAAACGGATCATCTTGGGTCAAACGTCAAATGAGTTTATCATTTTGCCTTTGGTAGCCACAAGTCAATAAAGCAACATGGATTACACAAAGCTTTCCTCGGCAGGCTCCAACCAGAAGTTCGTTTGTGGATTATGTGAGCGCAGGCCTGAGCTGTGCCAGTGACTTCTTGACACGCAGTGCAGTAAGTCGTGCGGCAGCATTTTGGTACCAGCATTCCTGCATTATCTTTAAAACCCTGTGCAGAGTCTGGGTGCAAGTTGGGGAGAAACAATTGCAGTCATTTCTCCACCACCTTCAATTAGGAAAAACAAAACAAGTATCATCTATACATCGAGCTATCTAGCTGCAGCACTACTCTATGTTGCTTGATGAGGTTCTTCCAATCCACCTACACAATCACACACCCACAGGTAGCTGCAGTGCTACAACAAGTTGCTCAACGAGGTTCTTCCATTCTACTTACTTTGCAGCTGTGCCAGCGAGCTGGAATGGTTGGCCGAAGCTTTTGATCACACACGACACGACGCATCTCCTCCACTGAAGGATCCGATGGCACACACTCGTGGTAAGGAAGCTGGTATTCCTCTGGAAGACCTGTGATTAGTAAGTGGGATCAAAATGGGAATGGGGTGTGTGGGGGATGGCAATGGACAGAATAATTTGTTTTTTGTTTTATAATCCCCACTCGATTCAGTACAAAGAACCAATTAAATTAGGAATTTGTGTGTCAGAGCAAGGATCCCAATCTATTTACGCGTCAGACCAATCAATCTATTTTGCATTTGTTCCACGTGGAGTTATTTTTGTCTCCCAAAATGGGAAGAGAGACCCAAGGAATTCCAGCTTGTACACTGTAAATAGACATGTGCGTGTGAGCATCACAGACCAGTTTCCTTGCTTTGCTGCCCAAACAATATCAAACGTTGTTGACTAGTAGCTGTGCTCTCATTGATGACCGCCATTTTGGTTTTAGAGCACAGCACCACCAACCTTCTCACATGCGTTGGTCAGGACACCAAAGAGAAGAAGCTACAGTTGATGTGCCCGACATTAAAGGTGCCTTTGATAGCACAAGGCATTACTGGAGTACTTGCCAGGTCAAGAGCTTATTTGGCAGACATTTATACAAGTTTGGATCTTATATCGGCGATCATAAGCTTAGCGTCGTCATGAACAGCATCAACTGGTCAACACATCTGCAGCAAATTTCAAAATTAATGGTCTAGTATTCATATAGTCCGACACGACGACACAGACAAAGCGCACTCGCCTCCGAGCGGTTTAGTCCTGGTTTGGAACTTCCCGGGCAGGGCATTGCATCAAAACTAGTGCCGTCCCTGGGATGGACGTTGCAATGTTACCCATCTCTTGCATTGAGTGTTGGCCATCCGCGATCCCACGGTACTAACCGAGGGCAATAGCGCAACAATATCATGGACTAAAGCATTGTACAAACCACGCAGCATCTTATATTTACGACACTACCAAGCCTCATCATAAAAGCAACAACACTACCACCATCACAGCACAGTACAGACCTCCATCGATGCAGCGGCGAGCAATCTCCCAAAAGACCAAGCCCATGGCATACACGTCAGCACGCTTGAAAGAGTCAAAGTGTTTCATGTTTATGGTGTCATCCAGAACTTCTGGTGCCATATACCTGCACAGACACACACACACATCATGTTAGTTCGATTATCATCAAGCTAAAAACGACAGCGACCAGAAGGAAATCTGTTAAATAAATAATTAATTAAAGCGATAATATACTCAAAGGCAAAAGTTATTGTGACACACAAACAACAAACAGAATCAGTGTTAAACTTTTACTGCCGCGAATGAAATGTTATTACATGGAAAGACAAATGTTTCAAGGTATGGTAACGATCAACAGTCCATAAGAACCTGGCATATGCAAATGAGCCACAACACAAGAGGGGGTTCACAAGCAAGTTCACACAGTCAGTAGCGAGTGTGTCCACCTTGTGCATTGATGCAGGCCTGGCACCTTCGCCTCATTGAGGCCACTAAACGTCGATGAAAGTCCTTGGGAAGATCATTCCATATCCGAGGAAGGATTTGGTGGAGTTCCTGCAGCGTTTTTGGAGGATTCGGATGACGTCGTAAACGTCGCTCCATTTCATCCCAGACGTGTTCAATGGGTAACAAATCAGGGGATCTTGCAGGCCAGGGTAACACATTAACATTGTTCTGATTAAGATACTGCTGTACAACTCGAGCAATGTGTGGTCTGGCATTATCGTGTTGAAACGTCACTCCAGGGCCGTTCTGTTGCAAAAACGGTAAAGCGGCCATTTGCAAAATCTCGTCTCGGTACCTCACAGCATTCAAGTTCCCCTCAATCACAATCATTGGCGTTCTTGCTGCAGCTGTTATCCCACCCCAGATCATAATGCCCCCACCTCCAAAATGATCCCCTTCCAGAACACATGGCCTGATGTAACGTTCACCTGTGCACCTGTAGACACGTGTCCTACCGTCAGCTCGGTGAAGCTGTGCCAAATGGTGTTTCTATGGATGTTGAATCGACGAGCAACATCACGCTGCGAGGTACCAGACTGAAGCATACCTATAGCTCTCCATCTGTCATTTTCCCCGAGGCGTGGTATGTCGAACTTGTTCCAGAACGATGAATAGAGGTGTTTTTCTGACTTCTGCACTTCTTAAGACTGCATTGAGTGGAAATGATAAGCGTCTGGTTGTCTGGCCTTTTAAAGTGAACATTGCTGGCCATTTTTCTCGAATATGTCATGCTTCTTGCAAATTTCGTGCAATTCGAACAACAACTGCTTGGTTGCGTTTCTTCGACCATTTTAACACACTCTTTCTCTGGTTCAAATCCAAAAATTCATTCACAAGATTACCAATGAAAAAATTCCATGTCACAATAACTTTTGCCTCTGAGTATATATAGCCACACACTCGTATGCACAAATATTCTCGCAAACCCTTCGGGTGAGCCAAAAAAATAAATATAAATAAAAAAGAGCAATCAACGATTGCAGACCCTCACCAGAACTTGTTTTGTCTGGATGTATAGTACATATTTTATAGATGTACTCACATTCTAATTATATATACCTAACAGACACTCAGTTGAAAAAAAAATAGACTACTACTCTACGACTACTGGCAGTACTACTGGTACTACCGGCTACCACTCGGTGCATTTGTGGCCTACTTACCATAATGTGTGCAGATGAACAACAAAACAAGAAAAATGTCGTGCAGAACCACGATACTTGCAAAATCCACTATCCCCTCCCGTCCAACCCCCCCCCCCCCCCCCCCACTCCAAAAAAGATGCCATGGATACATCCAATTGTCCATTTCATCAATATTAAAATTGACGATCTTAATCAAAGCTCAGGTCAATCGGATGAAAATTGATGATTTTGGAAGTTCGACCTTGAGTTGACCTTTGACCTCAAAATCAATAGGCTTCTCAGTTGTGACTACCTCTACGACGTGGTAAAGTTTCATGATGACTGGTTTAGAATTGTGACCTGTGGGCAATTGACAGACAAACATACAGACTAACAATAAGGCGTCAGGCGGTAGCCTGACAGGTATGACGAACATTGAGAGAAACTTGACCTTTGAACATGGTCATTTCGACGATATCTTTCCCACCAGTGGTTCAGGAACTATTTCTATCTCAATGATCTTATCTAATGTTTGAGATATGGTCTGATGACCTCAATGATCTCACCTTGATAATGATCTTAATCTCGAGTCTTAGGTGACAGGAGGGTAAGGCCATGGTATGGTAAGGTAAGGTAATGCCCCTGCAGAATAACGATCAGAATAATGATAGTTTTAATAACAATCAGATTATCAAATCTGCTCGGAAGTTGTATGTCATGTTTTTCAACTCATTGATGTCAAGTTTGACGTCACGTAGTGCAAACACTTTCGAACCCCAGCACTGGTGAGGATAAAAATGAACCCCTTCTCCGGTGAGGGTAAACATAGGGGCAATACGCCTGGCGCTCACTGGTAGAATAAATAGTATACTACCTCACTAGGTATAGGTGAGGGTAAAACTGGCAAAGTATTTTAAACTAATTTCAATGGTTTCTAGAAGACAGGGTAGCATGTCGAATCATAATAACATAATCATAAGACTTTAAACAAACAAACAAACAAAAAATATACCTATTTTGGAGAGCAACCGAAACCCCCCCTCCCCCGCCACCCCCCTTCCCCTCTACCCCCACCGTCTACCCCCTCAGGACCGGATTTTTTTCAATGCCGTGAATAAAATTTGGTACAACACGGGTGGTGATGGTTGTGGTCAGGTTTCATCGAAATCATGTGTGTAGTTTCAGAGAAGAAAGTAAATATCTATTTAGGGGGGGTCAAACCTGGACCCACTTTGACCCCCCATTTGCCCCCTTAGACTTCGATTTTCTTAGTGCCGTAAACAAATTTTGGTACATCACGGGTGATGAAGGTTGTGGTAAAGTTTCATCGAAATCGTGTGTGTAGTTTCAGAGGAAAAAGCAAATTCCTATTTTGGGGGGTCAAATCTGGGTCCACTTTGACCCCCGGTAAACCTCCTTAGACCCCGATTCTTTTAATGCCGTGAACAAACTTTAGTCACACAACAAATATCATTTGTGCCATATATGGTCAAAATCCCATCAGTGGTTTCGGAGAAGAATTTGCAAGTGTTTACGGACTGACGGACTGACGAATTGATGACGCGCCATTGCATAACCTCAAGCTCCCCTGAACTTCATTCCAAGTGAGCTAAAACTGAATCCCTACGGGTAAGGGGTAAAAATGAAACCCTCCTCCGGTGAGGGGTAAAAATGAACAATTCCTCCGGTGAGGATAAAAATGAACTCCTCCGGGTGAGGAGTAAAAATGAACCCGACATCCTCCGTCGTGCGAAGTCCTTCCTTGGCACACCTGAGCTCCTCACCACATACAAGGCTTTCATCCGCAGCTCAATGGAATACTGCTCTCCCCTCTGGGCTGGTGCTCCTGCCTCACACCTAGCTCGTCTTCACGCTGTTGAAACCAAAGCATTCAGAATCATTGGAATCTCCCGCGATGAAGCTAACTCCAAGGGCCTCTCACTCACTCACCGCAGGCAGGTTGGTGGTCTTTCCGTCTTCTACCGACGACTCTCTTGCCTTGCCCCCCCAGCTCTCTCTGGGCTCTGTCCCACAAATATTCCTACAGGTCGCACAAGATCTGCCTGCAACCCTCTTATGGTTAAACTGCCAAAATCAAGACTCTCTGCTCACCTTCACTCCGTCATTCCTCTTTTCTCCCGCCTCTGGAACAAACTCCCTCACTCTCTTCAATCCCACTCCACCCTCCAGGTCTTTAAAACAGCTGTTCACCACCATCTCTTATCTTCCCCCATCCAAAGCCTTGATCTTTTCTATCCCCGCTAATTTCACCCCAGTTCCAGTTTTTTGAAATACCAACTTCTGTCCTGGAAGTCCTTGGTGTCCTTGTGTTTTACACTTCTCCCACCCCCCCCCCCCCTTCCCACGCCTCCTCCCCCCAAGCCCTCTCCCGCCCACACATTTCCCTGCTCTTAAATGTTGTGTGCTCTCAAGTGTTTGTGTGCTTCCCCTTCTCTTGTCTTCCGCTCCCTCTTTTTATATATTTTGTTTGTCTGGTTGATTTGTTTGTGAAGTAAATGTCAGCTCTTTCACGAACCTCGATTCAGTATCCAAAAAAAAATAATAATAATAATAAAAACCCCGTCCATGTGAGGGGTAAAAATGAACCCCTCCTCCGACCGGTGAGCAGTAAAAATGAACTCCTCCTCCGGAGCGGGGTAAAAATGAACAATTCCTCCAGTGAGGATAAAATGAACCCTTCCTCCGGTGAGGGTAAAAATGAACCCCTCATCCGGTGAGGGTAAAAATGAACTCCTCCGGTGAGGGTAAAAATGAACTCCTCCTCTGATAAGGGGTAAAAATGAACCCCTCCGAGTGAGGGGTAAAAATGAACCACTTCTCCAGTGAGGGTAAAAATGAACTCCTCCTCTGATAAGGGGTAAAAATGAACCCATCCTCTGGTGAGGATATAAATGAACCCCCTCTGGGTAAAGGGTAAAATCGAACCCCTCCTTTGGTGGGGGTAAAAATGAACTCCTCCTCCGGTGAGGGTAAAAATGAACTCCTCCTCTGATAAGGGGTAAAAATGAACTTCTCTGATAAGGGATAAAAATGAACCCCCTCTGGGTAAAGGATAAAAATGAAACTCTCCTTTGGTGGGGGTAAAAATGAACTCCTCCTCTGGTGAGGGTAAAAATAAACATCCTCTGGTGAGGGTAAAAATGAACCCCTGTGGGTATAGGGTAAATTTGAACCCCTCCTTTGGTGGGGGTAAAAATGAACTCCTCCTCTGGTGAGGGTAAAAATGAACTCTCTGGGTAAAGGGTAAAAATGAACTCCTCCTCCTCTGGTGAGGGTAAAAATGAACTCTCTGGGTAAAGGGTAAAAATGGACCCCTGCTCTGTTGCTCAAAAGTCTTGTGAACATGTACGTTTTTCTTTATATTTTTTGCATCAAAATACTTTAATGGAAACGAATCCATAAAAGACCAACCCAGATTGATTTCACTTCACTCAGGCCAACTGGCACGGTCTTCAAGCAGCCATCAATCATCTGGACTGGTCTCCCATCTCTACCACCTCTGACATCAACTCATCCTGGGAATTCTTCCAAAGTAAATTGCTCTCTCTCATGCACAGATTTATCCCTTCTCGTCTTCAGTTGTCATACCCTTCCTCCCATCCATGGTTCACGGAATCCTGTGGTGAGGCAGTTACCCAGAAACAACTTGCCTTCGCCTCCTGGAAAGCAAATCCAACGGAAGGAAATCTCATTTCCTTTCACAAAGCCCGAAACAAGTGTGTCCACCCTCAGGAGAGCCAGGAAACAATATCTCTCCGTTCTCAAGACCAAACTCTCTTATCTGTCTCCCTCTTCCAAATCCTGGTGGCGTCTGGTCAAATCTGTTTCTGGTGTTTGTTCCCCCTCCATCCCCTCCCTTACCTCAAACGGCTACACAGCTGACTCCGCACGAGAAAAAGCTGAATGCCTCAACTCTGTGTTTGCCTCTAAATATTGTGTCCCAAACCCATCCCTCTCTGTACCCACCATACACAGTCGTACCCAGCTGCTCATTGACTCCGTGTCCTTTCCTCCTGAGAAGGTGGAAAAGTTTCTGTCAACCCTCGACTCTGATTCTGCAACTGGACCTGACGGCATCAGCCCACGGGTCCTAAAATCCTGTTCTTCCGCTCTTTCACTCCCTCTCTCTGTTCTCTTCACCCTCTCTTTTGCTCAAGGTCAACTGCCATCTGCTTGGAAATCAGCCAACATCACCGCTTTGCACAAAAAGGTGCAAAAACAGATCCTAGTAACTACAGACCAATCAGCCTTCTCCCAATTATCAGCAAAGTCATGGAATCCATCATTGCTTCGGATATGAAATCTTTCCTCTTCTCCAAGGGCTTGATCTCTGATCATCAAGTTGGTTTCAGACCAGGTCACTCTACTCTGGACATGCTGCTTCTGCTGTCTCAATGATGGATGGAGGTCCTCAATGCCAAACAGGAAATTAGAGCTGTCTCCCTCGACATATCACGTGCCTTCGATACGGTCTGGCACCCCGCTCTGCTCACCAAACTCTCCTCCTTTGGTATCCATGGAAATCTCCACGCATGGCTGGTGGACTTCCTCTCTAGTCGTAGTCAACGTGTGGCCCTGAATGTGTTTCTCTCATCTCCTCTTCCTGTTCAGGCTGGAGTTCCCCAAGGCAGTGTTCTGGGTCCTGTGCTTTTTCTGGTCTTCATCAATGATCTCTCTGACTCTCTTGAAAATCCTCTCCATCTCTTTGCTGATGACTCCACTCTCTGCCGCTCCATTCCTCATCCCTCAGATCGGCAGTCTGCAGCCTCCACACTCTCTGCAGACCTGGACAAAATCACAGACTGGGCAAACAAGTGGAACATGTCTTTCAATCCTGACAAATCTCACACTCTTACCATGTCTCTCCGAAAAGACCGACTGGACAACCCTCCCATCTACTTTCTGAATAATCCTCTCCAAGAAGTTCTGTCACTCAAGCTTTTGGGTCTCACTATCTGCCATGATCTTTCCTGGGAAAACCACATTTCCAAGCTGGCCTCCAAAGCCAGTCGCTGACTGGGCATCCTCCGTCGTGCGAAGTCCTTCCTTGGCACACCTGAGCTCCTCACCACATACAAGGCTTTCATCTGCAGCTCAATGGAGTACTGCTCCCCCCTCTGGGCTGGTGCTCCTGCCTCACACCTAGCTCGTCTTCACGCTGTTGAAACCAAAGCATTCAGAATCATTGGAATCTCCCGCGATGACGCTATCTCCGAGGGCCTTTCACTTAATCACCGCAGGCAGGTTGGTGGCCTTTCCGTCTTCTACCGACTCCTCTCCGGCCTTGCTCCCCCAGCTCTCTCTGGGCTCTGTCCCCCAAATATTCCTGCAGGTCGCACAAGATCTGCCTGCAACCCTCTTATGGTTAAACTGCCAAAATCAAGACTCTCTGCTCACCTTCACTCCTTCATTCCTCTTTTCTCCCACCTCTGGAACAAACTCCCTCACTCTATTCAATCCCACTCTTCCCTCCAGGTCTTTAAAACGGCTGTTCACCACCATCGCTTATCTTCCCCAATCCAAAACCTTGATCTTTTCTACCCCCGCTAATTTCACCCCAAATCCACTTTTTTGAGGTGACTTTTGACTTCTTTCCTGGAAGTCCTTGGTGTCCTTGCGTTTTATACCTATCCTGCCTCCCCCCAGGCCCTCTCCCTCCAAAAACATCTCCCGATGTCCCTGCTCTCAAATGTTGTGTTTGTGTGCTTCCTCCCCTTCTCTCCCCATCTTGTCGACCGCTCCCCTTTTTATATACTTTGTTTGCTTGTTTGTTTGATAAATGTTAGCTCTTTCACGAGCCTCGACTCTGTATACCAAAAAAAACAAAAAAAAATAAAAAAATAAACATTGTACAACGATCATCCAAATAAAAACGTGCCAATTCAAAAATCTATACATCTGAATGTTAAAGTGCTCGAAAACATAAGCAAAAAATTGACACCAATTTGAAGAGACAAATGAGCTCTTGCCACATAATAAAATAATGGCATATGGAAATTGGAAATCATATGGAATTGTCATATGGAAATTGCTCAAAACTTCAGCTTATCCATTCAAATTTGCGGTATTTTGTTGAGCAGGATTCCATGTGGCTGTTGATAACGGGATTGCTGAAACTGCAGAAAACTACAAGACGACCTGGGCCAGGTGAGATCAATAACTGGGCGAGGTGGAAACAAGTGATAGCCTTGCATGGATATTGGGTATGCCAAGGTACGACGACCCCCATTAATTAATGTGCCGTGAGCCACGCCATGCAACAAAAAACAAATATTCACTTAATATGTGGTAGGGGATGACTCCGAGCCATCAACACCATGACTTATAGGGACAAAAGATTGCTAGCAGAATAACTCACCGTTTTGTGCCAACCCGATTGTTGGGTGCAATGTTAATGCTGTCTGTGGCAGAGTCGTGTCTCACAGCTAAACCAAGGTCAGCGATGGCACACGCACAATTCTTCTTTACCAGAATGTTTTTCGACTTTAGGTCCCGATGTGCAATGGCTGGTTTTCCTGTACAAGGAGAAATGCAGTGCTGTACAACTGTTTGATCTTTACCCTTGTGCTTCATTACCACCGCTGCGTTAAGCAAACATGCACAAACAACATCAATGACATCACATTATGGATCTTTTAACATCCAACAACAAATTTGAGCAAAGCAGAAACAAGGATGACTTTGCTTGTGTGAGGGTAAAGGTGAACCTTCCTTCACCTTAAGCTCAGTTCACTTATAGAGCTCATTATCAAACCAAGATCAACGATGTTGTTTAGACATCATGACCCACCAAGTATGACCACTCCAAGAGGCTTATAGCACGTGGGAAAAAACACTTCTGGCCACGCGATCACTACATTTCCTCTCTAAAGTGTAGAAACAAACTTCCTGTCAAATCGACTCATTTCTTTCAGCAGATTCTACATCAAGTTGGATTCCCCAGGTCTGATTGTGTTCACCTTTCACGCCTTCGCTGTGAACACCACCCACAACTTTTAAACGACAAACATAGACTCGACGACACCACTGACGACACCTGCAACCACTGTCAAGCCGCACCACACACAATAAAACGTATTGTTGCGGTTCTCAGCGTCGGCCTTCCCCTTACCAAGGGGGGATTAGTCCCCTTGTCTTTTACTAGCCGACGGGACCCGGGACCTATGACGTCCTTCCCGGACAGTGTTAGATAGGGTGTTAGGACTATGAATTCACTATTACCCAAGTACTAACGCTGACCCGAAACGAGGAAATAAGCCCCGCCCGAATCACGGGTGTTAGTGGAAACGCCGAGCGGTAGCGACCCGTGACCCGAGCCGTTATCAAGGACTAAACCCGATCCAAGCGGTTCGTAATCGTGCCACGCTTACCCAATGAAGGAAATGACTGAAACGGTCGAATTTGGGAAGAAAAGGAATAACACAATTTATTTACACTTTGTACAATAAGGAAGAAGAAGAACACACAGTGCAGCCTTATACAGTCTTAACTTATCCCTGGACAAACGGGCCTGTCACACTCTCAGACACACTCACACGGGGTTTGTAGTTTTTTTTTTTTTGTTTGTTTTTTTTTTTTGTTTTTTTTTGTTGTTGTTGTTGTTGTTGTTGTTGTTGTTGTTGTATACAAGATCGAGGCTCGTGAAAGAGCGAACATTAATTACACAGAAAGACAAACCGACACATAAAACATATAACATAGGGAGCGGTAGACAAGATGGGGAGAGAGGGGGAAGGACACAAACACAACATTTGAGAGCAGGGACCGAGAGACATGGAGACATCGAGAGATCTGAGAGAGGGCGAGGGCTTTGGGGGGGGGCGGGCGTGGGTAGGGGGCAGTGGGAGAGGTATAAAACATATGGACACTGCCAGGACTTCCAGGAAAGAAGTTGGAATTTCAAATAAGGTGGATCTGGGGTGAATTAGCGGGGGTAGAAAAGATCAAGGTTTTGGATGGGGGAAGATAAGAGATGGTGGTGAACAGCTGTTTTAAAGACCTGGAGGGAGGAGTGGGATTGAAGGGAGTGAGGGAGTTTGTTCCAGAGGCGGGAGAAAAGAGGAATGAAAGAGTGAAGGTGAGCGGAGAGCCGAGATTTCGGCAGTTTAACCATCAGAGGGTTGCTGGCAGATCTTGAGCGACCTGTAGGAATATTTGGGGGACAGAGCACAGAGAGAGCTGGGGGTGCAAGGCCGGAGAGGAGTCGGTAGAAGACAGAAAGACCACCTACCTGCCTGCGGTGAGTGAGTGAAAGGCCCTCAGAGATAGCTTCATCGCGGGAGATTCCAATAATTCTGAAAGCTTTGGTTTCAACAGCGTGGAGCCGAGCTAGGTGTGAGGCAGGAGCACCGGCCCATAGGGGAGAACAGTATTCCATTGAGCTGCGGATGAAAGCCTTGTATGTGGTGAGGAGCTCAGGTGTGCCGAGGAAGGACTTCGCACGACGGAGGATGCCCAGTCGGCGACTGGCTTTGGAGGCCAGCTTGGAAATGTGGTTTTCCCAAGAAAGATCATGGCAGATAGTGAGACCCAAAATCTTGAGCGACAGAACTTCTTGGAGAGGATTGTTGAGAAAGTAGATGGGAGGGTTGTCCAGTCGATCTTTTCGGAGAGACATAGTAAGAGTGTGAGATTTGTCAGGATTGAAAGACATGTTCCACTTGTTTGACCAGTCTGTGATTTTGTCCAGGTCTTCAGAGAGTGAGGAGGCAGCAGACTGCCGATCTGAGGGAAGAGGAATGGAGCGGCAGAGAGTGGAGTCATCAGCAAAGAGATAGAGAGGATTTTCGAGAGAGTCAGAGAGATCATTGATGAAGACCAGAAAAAGCACGGGGCCCAGAACACTGCCTTGGGGAACTCCAGCCTGAACAGGAAGAGGAGATGAGAGAAACCCATTCAGGGCCACACGTTGACGACGACTAGAGAGGAAGTCCGCCAGCCATGCGTGGAGATTTCCATGGATACCAAAGGAGGAGAGTTTGGTGAGCAGAGCGGGGTGCCAGACCGTGTCGAAGGCACGTGATATGTCGAGGGAGACAGCTCTAATTTCCTGTTTGGCATTGAGGACCTCCATCCATTGTTGAGACAGCAGAAGCAGCATGTCCAGAGTAGAGTGACCTGGTCTGAAACCAAATTGATGATCAGAGATCAAGCCATTGGAGAAGAGGAAAGATTTCATATCAGAAGCAATGATGGATTCCATGACTTTGCTGATAATTGGGAGAAGGCTGATTGGTCTGTAGTTGCTAGGATCTGTTTTTGCACCTTTTTTGTGCAAAGCGGTGATGTTGGCTGATTTCCAAGCAGATGGCAGTTGACCTTGAGCAAAAGAGAGGGTGAAGAGAACAGAGAGAGGGTGAGATAGAGCAGCAGAGCAGGATTTTAGGACCCGTGGGCTGATGCCGTCGGGTCCAGTTGCAGAATCAGAGTCGAGGGTTGACAGAAACTTTTCCACCTTGTCAGGAGGAAAGGACACGGAGTCCAGGAGCAGCAGGGTACGACTGGGTATGGTGGGTACAGAGAGGGATGGGTTTGGGACACAAGATTTAGAGGCAAACACAGAGTTGAGGCATTCAGCTTTTTCACGTGCGGAGTCAGCTGTGTAGCCGTTTGAGGTAAGGGAGGGGATGGAGGGGGAACAAACACCAGAAACGGATTTGACCAGACGCCACCAGGATTTGGAAGAGGGAGACAGATAAGAGAGTTCGGTCTTGAGAACGGAGAGATATTGTTTCCTGGCTCTCCTGAGGGTGGACACACACTTGTTTCGGGCTTTGTGAAAGGAAATGAGATTTCCTTCCGTTGGATTTGCTTTCCAGGAGACGAAGGCAAGTTGTTTCTGGGCAACAGCCTCACCACAAGATTCCGTGTACCATGGACGGGAGGAAGGGTATGACAACTGAAGACGAGATGGGATAAATCTGTGCATGAGAGAGAGCAATTTACTTTGGAAGAATTCCCAGGATGAGTTGATGTCAGAGGTGGTAGAGATGGGAGACCAGTCCAGATGATTGATGGCTGCTTGAAGACCGTGCCAGTTGGCCTGAGTGAAATGCCAGACTCGTCGACGCTGAGCAGGCTCCCTGAGGATGGTCAGAGAGATGTCCACTTTAACAAGGACATGATCAGATGATCCGATCGGAGCAGAAGAAGAGCAGCAGACATTTTCAGGGAAGTTAGTCATAACCAAGTCCAGAAGAGAAGATGTTCCGTTGACTGAGATCCGGGTCGGGAAATTGACAGATTGTGTCAGTCCCAGTGAGTCGCAGAAGTCCTTTGCTGAGGAGCCATGGCTGGTGAGAGAGGTACCCACACCCAGCCAACTGGCATGATGACAGTTGAAATCACCACATATGAGGAAGAGAGAGTTGGGATGAGTAGATAGAAGTTGGTCCATATCATCAGACAGCGAGATGTAGATGGAGTCATCACTGTTTGGTGGACGGTACAACACACATATGAACAAGAGGTGGGAGCGAAGGGGAAGCCGTAGCCAGAGGTATTCCTGGGGGTGAGGTGGAGAGAGTGCAGTGCAGGGCGAGTGAGGAAGAGAGTTTTTGATAAAGATAGCAACCCCGCCTCCAGGACGAGGCTCAGGTCTATCATACCGGAGGAGGGAGTAGCCCGGGAGAGATACTATGGAATCAGAGACATCATAAAGGAGGAAAGTTTCTGTTAAGCAGATCACGTCTGGTTTGACAGAAGCAACCTGTATGGAGAGATCAGTTAAGTTTGAACGAAGGCCCCGGATGTTTGACGTCCATACCGTTAATGAAGAGGAAGGGGGAGCATCAGATACAGAACAGGGGGGAGGAGGGGTAGGGTAAGATGTGGAAGAGGTGGAAGAGGTTTGTAGTTGACCAGGTCGATGGTCCAGGGATGCGTCCAGGCAGCTCACTCTCCGGTCCCCAACTCGCACCGCGAAGCAGATGAACAGACGGCAGCGCTCTCCACGTGTCGTTCTTGCGCACGGGATTATCACGGGGTGGACGGCAGGCTGGCTTTTGCGGTTACACTCGCGGCTCAGCCACGTACGTAATAAACTGATGGCTCGCAATCGTTCAATTAGCGCGAACAATGCGCTTCGCGCTTCTCAACTCCACTGCAGCCACTGCATGAGTCCTGCTGGCAAGTCCTCATAACCCAACTTCAACACTGCACATCCCTTTCTCATCTCTCAACTGAGTCCTTCACAATGCGCCTCTCCCATTCTCATCTCTCAACTGAGGTGGGGGCCTAGCGCACAGGGTTTTATTGCCACGCCCTATCAAGCCATGCCCACCGAGCTCTGGTTGGTTGTTGCCCTTACCGGCACCGCCTTCTGACGCGTTGCTCGTCGCGGCCACACCCCGACCTCACGCTCCTCCCCCTTTTCAGGCCTACCTCATGGCCACCCGACTAGTTTGAGCGAGCACAAAGGCAGCTAACGCTGCTGGCGGCCAAAGCGTAACAAACGAGGTGGATCAGCCGAATGGGGCGCAGGATCGGGTTTGCCCATAGATAGCATTGGTGGAATTGAAGGGCGGCTGCAAAATGAAAGGACCTAAGCTTATAATTTCTTGCACAACCATGTCCGTTTTTTTATTTGCAGGGCCATCTTATGGTCCATCTGCGTGACTTTGATGAAACTTAAAACCAGTGGTCCGCAGGGCAAGATAACGCTTGCAGCAATTGTCTGCCCCAGCAAAAGGTGCCAGGCCACAGAACGTGTGGTCCATAGGTGTACTGGTGCAGCCAAATGTAGCAGGGTGCAGCTGCACAGTGTAGCAAAGTGCAGCCGCACAGCTCAGGGTTCCTGCACACTCCCCTCAACAAAAATATGGGTCCATGGGTGGGGAGGAAAGACAAAGCAGAGTGTTTAGCGGAGGCAAGGGCGCAAGGGTACACATCAATACGAAGCAATGCAACATGAGGAGCACGGGCGAGCGAGCGGAGAAAGCTCGTCCCTAGCCGTTCGTAACCCCCAATGTCAGCCTACACTACACCCTTACCCCTCCCTGTATTTACACTTTACAAATTCGTCACTATGTCTTGTCTTTTCTATCCCCCCTCTATGCCAAATTCGTCATCCAATCCCTCCCAAGAAGGAAGGGATGGAATAAACACAATGTCACTCTCATGTCATGATACGTCTTTACCATCCAAATATTTGCAAAATCCGGTGTGGAGTCTTGTCACCTTGGTGAGTGGAGGTGGATGGTGCGAAGAGATTCTCATCCTAAATATACTCTAATGACATTAACTCCTTTACACTACCCGGGGTCATGCCCTGCCAATTCAATTGGCCTCTTTACACTATGCGGTTCTAAAAACCAATTCCCATTGACCCACCCTGTGGTGCTCTTCCAATTTTGGGTCTCACTCCCCAATTTTTCTCACTGTGCCCTCGCACAATTTCGGGGCTGGGTCGTGTGGCTCTACCAGCAGGTCTACCTACCTGCGCCCCTCCGCCACTGAAGTCGCCACCCGAGCTTACAATGCTCCTTACAACTACCCTAAATCGGGGAAGGCCACTCCTGGCTCTCTCACCGCTCTGATGCCCTCTCTGGCATTGGGCTACCCAGGTCCTCTCCTAGGATCCTCGGGCCCCACTGAACACGACACTGAACTCTACCTGGCTCCCAGAGCCTACCTGCAGCCTCACCTGGCCGACAAACTACCAGTGGTGGAGTGCCCGAATAACCACACTCACCAATTAAGCCCACACGCCCAGCCATTTCCACTCACTCATGCACCCATCAAAGCAATACCTTGCTACTATCCGCACCACAGATGTCAATGTCCAACAATTTACCTAAACCCTCCACCTAACTTTAAACTACCCTCCCCGGGTATTCATGAAGGGGTCCATCTTCCCCCATCCACTCCTTCGCACCATACACTCCACACCACTCATTCCACACCATTTACTCCCACCAAGCGTTCCACACCAAATATTCCACACTTGCGCACCATGAAAGTCAATCACTCAACACAATTACACATGTTCTCAATACACTCCTTATACACTTTCTCTGGTCATCCCCGACCAATGCCTCATTTGCTCAAGCCAAAGAACAAGGTGGTTCCCATTCAATTCCTCTTTTGCTCAAGCCCAAGCACACGGTGGTTCCCATTCAATTCCTCATTTGCTGAAGCCCAAGATGCACCCACAATTACACACACACAGCATCATCTAACTAACTACTTCCCCTAATACTCGTGCTTTCCCGTCTTCCCTTACACTAAGCACTTCCTCGTCATTATCATCCACCTAATCTGACTACGTCCCTTCTACCGGTACCAATGTCTCTACTTAAATGTTGTCCCTACTGTCATTTCTAAATCCCTAACAATATCCTAGCCCGCCCTCGGCTAGCTTTCACTGCCGTCCCCCTAATCTAAAGCTCATGTGCCCCCATTTTGATGTGAGGGATGGTAGATCTGCCATCCCTCTACACCGGATACCATTCGCCATCACGACTGCTATTCGTTCACTATACTCGAGCCTCTAGGGGTGGAAATACATTTTCACAGCTCGGCTTCGCAAAGCCGAGCAATGCATGCAGGTGGTTTGTCTCCTGTTGGTTGGGTCCGTCCGGCATTTTCGATTCTGGGGAGGAGGCATACTCGGGCCGAGGTTCCAGGCGCCATCCCGGCGCGGAGCCTTTTTGGTCTCCGGCACGATGGCTCAACCTTCCCCGGTCGGAGCACCGCACCCACCAGGGGGCGAAGGTCCGACCTCTCCTTCCTCCCCTCAAACCGTGCCGTTCGCCGCTACGACGCGGCACCGAGCATACAGGGCGGGGCCCGGACGAATCATGCATGCCACCATGGCAACGATCCCCGCCGGCCCCCGTGGCACACAAAGCGCACCACGCCCCGAGAGCTCGCGTCGGCTATACATCGGCCTAAACGCTGCCCCGGTCTGCGTCGATGCCCGAATCGCATTCTCACACCACGCGACCCTTTTCTCACTCGCACAACGCGGCGCTCCAGCGCCTCTCATACACCCCCTGCACTCTATTACCGCACGCTCTCGTGCACACTCTTCTCTCGCACACTCAGGTGCACACCACTCAGGCGCACTCATGCCGTTCGCACACTCCATTATCATACATCCTCGCGCACACCCTGGCACACTCATTCTACTCACACACTCCGTTACACACTTGGCCATCGCACACCTTTGCGCACACTCTTCTGTTACATCCTCTGTAACACCCACGGGTGTGCACTCCTGCACACACCCAATCACGCGCTCTGGTGTGCACTCCCACACACTCTCCTCAGCCAACTCACACTATGTGTCGCACTCTTCACACATACACTCCGTTGTGCACTCACTCTCACTCTCGGTTTCACACTCTCCTGTTACACACCCGCACTTCGGTGCACACTTTTTTCTCACACGCGTGCCATTCACCTCCACACAGCGCACCACGGACCTTCCACGAGCGCCCGGGTGACGTCACGATCCCAAGCGCGCGAAAAATCTTTTCGCGCCAAACACTTTCGCGCCAAACCTTTTCGCGCCATACATGCTCCGACTCACCTTCGGGATTCTCTTCTCTGACAACCGCCCCTGCAAACTTTCATTGGGGTTAGGCAGCACGACATCACAATGCGAACATGGACTTTGTGCAAATTCCGTCTTTTCCTCCGAATTAATTTCTAATTCTGCCGTCTCTTCGTCCCCAATTTCAACTATACATATTTCATTTTCTTTATTAAGCTCGACGACCGCTGGCGCACATAAAAGAAAACTTTCCAATTCGGCAGCCGTCGGCTTTTCCACACCCCGTGTCGCGATTTCTACCCCGGTCAACTTGGCTGTGCTCTGCCCAAGCTCGCTCTTCCCGCGTTTCTCAAATCGCGTTACCTCGTCACGTACCAATGCGACTTTCTCGCTCAACTTGCACCCAATGTCCTTCCCAAATTTTTTTATTCCCCCGATGTATTTGTTACTTTGGGCGTCCATTTTGTTTTCCAAATTATTTAACCCATCTTTCATTTCTTTCATGTGGCCACCCATTCTTTCGGTCAACTCGCACCTGCTACCCCTTACCTCATCCCTTATTTCTTTCATTTCCCTACTTCTTTTTTCATTGTCGCACTTTGACTCCGCCATATATTCGCTGAACCGTGCCATGAACTGCTGCAGGTCAAAGCCTGTTGGTACAGCGGGCTCGGCTACCGCGGCCATGTGCGCGGCGTCGCCATTTTCTTCGCCTGCCACCCCTAACTGCTGCACCCTCATCAATTGCATCCTCCATTTCTACCACTTCTTGGGTTGATTCTAATTCCTCCTCTACCTCCTCATTTACCCCCACCGGCATCCGACTGTCTTGGTTATCCATGGCACGATTTAATTTGGATTTTTAACTAAATTTCGGCCGCTCGTAATTTTGAGTGCGTTCGGCGCACTTCGGGTCCAATCCCACTCCCCTGACACCAATTGTTGCGGCCAATATGCAAAATTGGTGTCCAAAATTTAGTCGAAAAAATTTAGTCCCAGGTTCCAAATCCCACTCCTGACACCAATTGTTGCGGATCTCAGCGTCGGCCTTCCCCTTACCAAGGGGGGATTAGTCCCCTTGTCGTTTACTAGCCGACGGGACCCGGGACCGATGACGTCCTTCTCGGACAGCGTTAGATAGGGTGTTAGGACTATGAATTTGCTATTACCTAAGTACTACCGCTGACCGGAAACGAGGAAATAAGCCCCGCCCGAATCACGGGTGTTAGTGGAAACGCCGAGCGGTAGCGACCCGTGACCCGAGCCGTTATCAAGGACTAAACCCGATCCAAGCGGTTCGTAATCATGCCACGCTTACCCAATGAAGGAAACGACCGAAACGGTCGAATTTGGGAAGAAAAGGAATTAACACAATTTATTTACACTTTGTACAATAAGGAAGAAGAAGAATAACAGTGCAGCCTTATACAGTCTTAACTTATCCCTGGACAAACGGGCCTGTCACACTCTCAGACACACTCACACAGGGTTTGTAGTTGACCAGGTCGATGGTTCAGGGATGCGTCCAGGCAGCTCGCTGTCCGGTCCCCAACTCGCACCGCGAAGCAGAAGAACAGACGGCAGCGCTCTCCTCGTGTCATTCTTGCGCACGGGATTATCACGGGGTGAACGGCAGGCTGGCTTTTGCGGTTACACTCGCGGCTCAGCCGCGTACGTAATAAATGGAAGGCTCGCAATCGTTCAATTAGCGTGAACAATGCGCTTTGCCCTTCTCAGCTCCACTGCAGCCACTCCTGTTGCACGAGTCCTACTGGCACGTCCTCATAACCCAACTTCAACACTGCGCATCCCTTTCTCATCTCTCAATTGAGTCCTTCACAATGCGCCTCTCCCTTCTCATCTCTCAACTGAGGTGGGGGCCTCGCGTACAGGGTTTTATTGCCACCCCTATCAATTCATGCCCACCGAGCTCTGGTTGGTTGTTGCCCTTACCGTCACCGCCTTCTGACGCGTTGCTCATCGCGGCCTCACCCCGACCTCACGCTCCTCCCCCTTTTCAGGCCTACCTCGTGGCCACCCGACTAGTTTGAGCGAGCAAAAGGCAGCCAACGCTGCTGGTGGCCAAAGCGTAACAAACGAGGTGGATCAGCCGAATGGGGCGTGGGTCGAGTTTGCCCATAGATAGCATTGGTGGAATTGAAGGGCGTCTGCAAAATGAAAGGACCTAAGCTTATTATTTCTTTACACAACGCAGGTATCACTGGTGGAAATGGCCTATACTCACACATACTATGACATAACTAATACCCTAAGGTGGCCTATGTGTTGCTTGTGGACTAACTCTGGGGGGCAAACCTTTAACCTTTAATGATGTTATATTTACACTCTCAAAACCGCAACAGTATCATGGAAGACTGCGCGGTCCTGGCTTTACGTAGGCAAGAGCACATCATCTTGGATGTGACGGATCTCTGGGTAGTTCCTGTGAGATCGATCGGCTATCTCTGTGCCATTGGTCTGTTCAACCACAACTGACTGGGGCATATATAAAAACAACAAAAACAACAAGTTGGATTTGCTGAAAGTACGGTGAGGTACTCAGGTGAATCTGGGTAAAAGGTCAGGAAAAAAGTTTGGCTCAAGGTTTGCTCATGAAAATTCCGCATGGGAATGTCAATTCAACACCGTTTCCAAAATGGTGTGATCTCAATCTATAGAATGGATCAGTACAATTTTTGCAGGTACACAAATCTCCTTCTGAGTTCATACGCCTGTTGTCGCTTAGTCTCAAAAGGCTCAGGCCAAAGCTAATTATGCAGCAAAGTGGTGTGAACAAATATGTGGGTTTTAACTGCCATAGAGCCAAATAATAATATAGTTTACAGCACAACTGAGTCATTCAAGTGCTTCGTGGTTAAGCGGCTTCTCAAAATTAAAATAAGCGGTAGTTGAATCGGTTAGAGTCTGCTGTATAAATGGTAATAACGTCAAGTCTCTCGGTGCAATCCTGCCCCTCTGAGCCTGCAAAGTTGCCCATTTCCGAGGTCCACTTGGGGGGCGGGGGGGTGGTCTGTACCTTGAATGCCAACGATCTCAATGTGCAGATGTGAAAGGCCATTGGCAATAGACAGCGCGAGCAGCAATAAGCCATCCTCAGCAACCGTGTGCCGGTTCAGGAAGTCAAACAAGGAGCCGTATTCATGGTAATCAGAGACAAGCCAAAGCTGTGTCCACGTTCCATTGTCTAAGAAAGTGATAACAGCTATTAAAATGCTAAACTCAACAATAACATTTAAATTTCCATGGTTTACATTGACAGTTTGAAGGCAATAAAGATAAAAAGAAAAGGGGGAGAAGCGTCCACCTTTGTTGTCGGCAGCAATGAAGCCGAGGATGTTTTCATGTCGCAGCATGACCGTTTGGTAAATCTCAGCCTCACGAAACCACGAGCGCTCTTCTCGAGATGAGAAAATCTTCACGGCTACGTCCTCTCCACGCCACGTCCCACGCCACACCTCTCCAAATCGACCTTTTCCGATGCTCTCCTGCAGCACGATAGTTCGGGCGATGGTTCGCTGCACGAGTAATGGCAAACCTGCAAACAAAGGCCAGGATTCAAAAACAAAAAGGCATTTGACATGTCATAAACTTCTTCACATGTTAAATTTGTTATTTACTCTTCCACAAATACAGTGTGTTGTCAGGAAGCATGATTAACTGCCAAAGTACAACATAATGCAGTAATTTGGCAAGACTTGAATTATACTGCATCTCAAAATGGGACTTGAAATAAACATCCAAAGTTTGATGTGAAGTTTTCTTTACAAAGAAACCATCAGCAAAAGCACAACTAATCAGAAAACATCACAATCTCTGAGGTGAGGCTTCGTGTCTTTTTATTATATATATATATATATATATATATATATATATATATATATATATATATATATATATATATATATATATATATATATATATAGTTGCGGTTATGAGGATTGTATTTTTTTTTTATTGTGTGCTTTATTATTACTAGGGCATGCCCGTACTATATCTATATCTAAAATTATATCCCCCCCCTCTATTTACATGAAATGGTTTGGTCCAAAGCGAACGGCTTGCGAGTGGTGACAATCCCCCCCCTCTATTTACATGCAATGGTTTGGTCCAAAGCGAACGGCTTCCGGAGTTTGGTAAAGAAATCGCCATCGCGTGCACAAACGCGCAGGAAAGCGAATGAATCGCAAATTCGTTTTTATTAGTTGTAAAACATAGTTTAACGCCAACATAGTTTGCAAACGTGAAATAAATGAATACGCTCTCAAATGTGCCATCCGAGGCAGAGTGTGCCCGCCACGTTCGGCACACGCGATCGTTCGCTGCTCTGATTGGTTGAATCGTTTTTTGGACATAGCTCGGTAAGTAATTGTCCGATTAATATGAAACCTTGAAAAGGCACATCCTCGGGTCCCCAGCAATATACCTGGCAAGTTAAAAGTATATCGGACCCGTGGTTGTCGAGAAACAGCGGTCACAGACAAACAAACGTACAGACGTACAGACAGACAGACAGAGATTCCTGGATTATTGTTTATTCTGCGCCTCCTGCCTCCAGTGTTGTGTAAAAGTTAAAAGGGCGTCCCGGTAGTTAATTCCATAAAGCATCCATTGAAGGACACTATAATACCCTTGTTCAGTAGTTTATATCCTTATTATGTGTTTTAGATTAAGGCTTTGTCGTCCATTAACATGACACTCCATTGCACCAAGTGAAAAAGATAGATTCCCTTCATTCCCATTCCCAAAAACCTCCATTTCCCCTTTCAACAATTGCCATTCGCATTGCCAACCAACAATTGCCGCCATTGGCCACGAGGCAGGGTTGGGGAAGAAAGGCGGGTCCCCACCTCGTCATGGAGGGGAGGAGTGAGTCAGCCCCACTCAACCAACCACGAACAAGGGGTTGGACTTGGAGAGGGTGTGGAGAGAAACATCAAGGAGGTTCGCGAAGGTTGAAGGGCGGGGCCTATATAACCCGCCGCGGGACGTTCCCCAAGGAGATGAGCTATGACAAGAGCTGAGTTGTGAGGTCCAAGGCTGAGCTGCGTGGAGATCATCCAAGGAAGCACAAAGCCTGCTATTCGTCGCCTTGCTCGCCAGCAGCAGCAGCCACAGCAGCGTGGGGCCTGGACGGCAGTTTGGAGCAGGGCCGCAAAGGAACGGCGGCTGCCCAACGAGCCGATCGTGCTGCAGGACCAGTTGGACCTCCCTATCCCGCCAGCCATCTGCCATCCCTATTATCATCATTCCCCGTGTGAGTCGTCCTTGTTTGTTCTGTCCTGGGTAGTTAATTAAGTCTGTATAAGCTAGTATTTTCCCTGTGTCTCTAAAAGCTTCTGTAAATTATTTTATTATCTTTCCTTCTCCTTGGTTGTTTTGAGCCTGTAAATAGTAATCGTATTTTCAACCTTTTTTTCGTCTTCTTATTCCTTTTCTTCACATCCGTCGTCTTTGTCTTTTCCCTGATTGAATAGCTGTGGCGCGATACGGCCAACGTCTGGGTGAATCGGGTGAATCGGGGAAACTGTTAGGTCGCGGTGCCTCCGCTCGGCAAACCAACATCCTTAACCGCGGACCGTAACAATTGGTGTCAGGAGTGTCGGATTCGGACCTGGGACTAAATTCATTTAGCCCAAATTTTGGACACAATTGTACAATTGGCATAACAATTGGTGTCGGGAGCGGGGTCGGACCCGAAGCGCGCGTAACGCGCTCAAAATTACGAGCTGCTGGAAATTTGTGTTGTTTTAAAGAAAAACCCGAATTTTGAAATCGCGCCATGGCTGGTCAAGGCGATCGGATGCAGGTGGGTGAGCTAGAGGAGGGGTTAGGAGTAACCCAGGATCAGAGGGACGAAGTAGAGGAGAACATTGGCAATGTGGTTGAGGGGGTATCAGGCGCACAAAATGGCGCTCTCGCGCACGTGGTTGAGGGGGCCACGGCCACGGAACCAATGGGCGTGGTCCAAATGCAGGCCTTCATGGAGCAATTTATGGCGCAAATGCAGGCGTCCCTCAACCTGCAGGGGGAGCGATTGGAGGGCCAAATGGGAGACCAAATTGGAGGTTTGAAAAACAGTATGGGGGCAATGAGGGACGAAGCGAGGGCTCAGAGTGAGCAATTGGGGGTAATGAGGGACGAAGCGAGGGGTACCAGTGAGGGATTAAAAAAAAAATTTGAGGGGTTAGACAATGGGATAAAAGAAGTAAAGAATGGGTAAACGGGGGTGGAAAATAGAATGGCTGCCCAGGAGAATCAGATAGAGGGGGTGAAAAATGGGTTAAGGGTGTTAGAAAATAGGATGGAAGACAAATTGCGGGCAATAGGGGAGCAATCTGCCCGAGAAATTAAACAAATGGGAGAGCAGATAGAGGAGGTGAAAATCGGGGTAGAAACCAAACTGGATGCTCAGAGGGATGAATTGGGACAGATGAGGGTGGCATCTACAAAAGAGAGGGAGGAGATGAAAGAGGAGATACGACGAGGTGTAAGTGAGGAGGTCTCGGGGGTACGCGAGGAGGTAAAGCGAGGTGAAAAGCGTATAGAGAAAGAGGTGAGAAATGGAACGGCTAGGTTACAGGGGGGAATAGAAGACCTGACGGAGGAGGTGGAACAGCTGACGGTGGGACAGACGGAGTTAGTGGAGCAGGTACAAAAGAACACTGCGGTACTAGGAGGGTTAAAAGCGACACAAAGAGACATCAAGGACGACTTAATAGCGACACAGAGGCAATGTCAGATGGTACGTGAGGGACTGACAACGAGGTTGGACGAGGTGACAGAGGTAATGGAGACGAAGGACCGAGAGGTGAGGACGCACATAGAAACGGTTAAAGTGGCGTTAGAGGAAGAGATAGAGG
This sequence comes from Myxine glutinosa, assembly GCF_964187855.1. Classification (NCBI taxonomy): domain Eukaryota; kingdom Metazoa; phylum Chordata; class Myxini; order Myxiniformes; family Myxinidae; genus Myxine; species Myxine glutinosa. The sequence continues at coordinate 124,721,799 of NC_136267.1, read as the reverse complement.
GGGCGCACAGGGAGATGAAGGAGGTAAAGGAAAAATTAGAGGAGGTGGAAGACGAGGTGAGTGAAATTAAGAAGAGACGGACAGAAACTAAGAGAGAAATACAGGAGGAGGTGATGGAATATGTACAAGGTCGGTGCTCAAATCGTGATGATGTGCTCGCTAACCAAATAAAGAGTTTGCAGGTGGCGAAGGAGGTGCGGAGACGAGGTGCCAAGGTGAGTGGCGATATACGTGGAAATGTATATGATGTGAGGGGAGCTTCAGTCGGCTTGGGGATTGATTTGGATCCGGGTGTTCGTGAGAGGCCGTTGGTGAAGTGTGCGACAGGTACGGTGTGCGAAGGAGGAGGTGTGCGAGAATGTCCGACTCTGGGGTGTGTGAGGAAAAAGTGCGCGCCGAGGAGTGAGTGTGCTGTCGAGAGTGAGTTGGTAGTAGCGCGTGTGCGAGGGGGCACATGGAAGTGCGGGGTGGTGAGTGTTACAGAGGACGTAACGAAAGAGTGTACACCTGTGGTGAGTGTTACAGAGGATGTAACGGAAGAGTGTGCGCAAGAAAGGTGTGTAACGGACAGGTGCATGAGGAAAGAGTGCGCTGTCGAGAGTAAGGGTGAGTGCGCTGTCAAGAGTGGTGGTGAAAGTAGTGAGAGCGACACGGAGCGTGAGTTGGTTGTGACAGGTGAGAGAGGATGTACACCTGGAATGGAAGGATGCACACCTGGAATGGTAGAGCGTGTGTGCGAATGCACACTTGAGTTGGTAGTGAGGCACGTGGTTGGGTGTGCGAGTGAGAGCACACCTGTGATTGTCACAGAGGAGGTGACCGAGAAGGGGGCGCGAAGAGGTGTGTTGGTAAGGTGTGCGAATGACGAGTGTGTGCCAAGGTGTTCGGTGGTCAGGTGTGTGACCAAGTCTGTGAGCGGAATGAGTGTACCTGGGTGTGTAAGAGAAGGTGCAATGACGAGGAGCATGGGAACAGCTGGATGTATGAGCAAGGAACGGGCTGCGGGGTGTAAGCATGCAGGTGAGGCATCGACGGTAACCGGGTTAGCGGTTAGAGCGACGTATAGCCGAATCGGGCCCTCGGTGCGCGTCGGGCAGCTTCGCATGCCGCGAGGACCAGCGGGGATCCGAACCACGGCGGTTTCGAAAGGACCGCCGTACGTGATCCACGCTGGGCCGCGCTTGGAACGGCCCCGTCCGTGCTCCGCTAGGCGGAACGGGCAGCCCGATAGGAAGGGTCGTCATGGTGACCCCTTTTTGTTGAGGCGTTCCGGCAGGTCGAGATCGGGCCATGGGATGGCTCCGTGCCGAGGTGGTGCGTGGGATCTCGGCCCGGGTAAGCCCCCGTCCCTGCACCGAATGCGGGACGTATCCAGCCGCTGGCACCAAACAACCCGCATTCGTTGCTCGGCTTTACGAAGCCGGGCTGTGGAAGTGAATTGGCGCACCGAGAGGCACTAGTGAGTGGACTGTGATGATGGTGATAGTGATAGTGATTTGATACGAAATTTAGAATAGTGAATAGAATTGGCAGTAATTGGAAAAATTTTAATTGGTTGGAATTTGGTAAGCAAAATTGATAGTGGGACGTCCCCGATGTGGTGGGATGGCAACTCTGTCATCCCTCACAGCGGGGGCAAAGGAGCACTAGGTTTATGGGGTTTATGGCAGTGAAAACTAGCCCGGGTGGGTTAGGATATCGTGATAGGGATCTAGAAAAGATTGACAATAGGTAACGGTAAGGTTTAGGTAGTGACAATGATACCTGTAGTGGGGACGTAGGTAGATTAGCGTGGATGATAATGACGTGGGAGCGCAATAGTTTAAAGGGGCGACTGGGAAGCGCAAGTTTCAGAGGGGAGTAGTTAGATGAGATGATGCCGTGTGAGTGTTGGAGGTGTATTCAAGTGTATTGAGCAGGGTATGAGTAAATGATTGTGAGTGTGAGTTGTAGTGTGATTGCACAGGTGTGCAACTGAACAGGTGGATGGAGCAGTGTATGGATGAGAATGATGGTGATATGTATTGTGTTGACCACATGGTCCAGAGAGAAGGAGGGTGCAGGTGGCACCAGGTATGATTGCACAGGTGTGCAACTACAGGTGAATGAAGAATGGTTGTATGGAATAAATGGTCTGGAGTATGTGGAGTATTGGAATGGATGGTCGTGGAGTGAGTATGGTGGAAACTATGGAGTGGAGTGGATGGTGCGAAGGTGTGAATGGGGGAAGGATGGACCCCCATCACGAATACCCGGGGAGGGTAGTGTAAGTGTGAGGTAGAGGGTATAGGTAAATTGTGGTTGGATATTGGCATCTGTGGTGCGGGTGAAAGAATGGTATTTGGATGGGTGCATTAGTGTTGTGGAAATGGCTGGGCGTGTAGCCTGTTAGTGTGTGTTGTTGGTTTGGGCACTCCACCACTGTGAGGATGTCGGCCAGGTGAGGCCGCAGGTGGGCTCTGGGAGCCGGTAGAGTTGTTGTGGATGGGGCCCGAGGATCCGGAGGACGGACCCGGGTAGCCCAGTGCCAGAGGGCACCGAGTGGGGTGACAGAGCCAGGAGGGGCCTTCCCCAGTTAGTTAGGTTAGGGTGAGGAGCTTGGTAAGCTCGGGTGGCAACTGCAGTGGTGGAGGTGTGCAGGTGGGTAGACCTGCTGGGAGAGCTACACGCCCCAGCCCAGAAATTGTGCAAGGGCACCGGGAGATGAATCGGGGGAGTGAGACCCCAAATTGAAAAGCACCACAGTTTGGTCAATGGGAATGGGTTTTTAGAACCCATAGTGTAAGTTGGCCAATGGATTGGCAGGGAAAGACCCCAGGTAATGTAACGTGTGTTAATGTCATTTAGAAAGTAGTTAGGATGGAAGTCTCCTCGCACCATCTGCATCCATTCACCTGAGATGACGTAACTCCACACCATGCCATGTTTTATTATTTTTGTTGTGCAGATATTTGGAATGTGAGACGCATCATGACGTGGGTGTGACATTGTGCTTTGTGTTCCATCTCTTCATCCTTATGAGGATTGATGATGAATTGGGTGATGGCAAATTTTGAAGTAGAGGGAGTGAAGACGAATTTGGTATAGGGGGAAGATGTGACGGTAGCGACGAATTTGTAAATGTGTAGATTTTATACATATGGGGTAAGGGCAAGGGTAGTGTAGGTGACAGGGGGGGTGACGTACGGTAGGGACGAGCTTTCTCACTTCGCTCTCCGTACGCACTTCACCTTGCATTGCCTTATTGATGTGTACCCTTGTGACCTTACCCCTCGCTCATCTGTCTTCCCCCCTTTTGTCTCCCACATGACCTGTGCGCCATTGGGCGCCGAGGGGAGCGTGCGTGAGTCCGCCATTGTGCGCCCGGAACTCCCAGAACCAGCTGTCTGCATCGATGCACCACATTATGGACCACATGTCTGTGGCCGAGCACCACTTATGGACCCCATGGGTTGGGGCATGGCCCCTCTGCTGGAACCGGCCATGAGGGCCCGAAATCTTGCTGGCGGACCTTGGCCACAGGGCACCGATGCCCCACAGGTGAACCATACATAGTCCGCCCCTGTGGGCCATAAATAAATACAAATGGACACGTTAGGTGCATTTTATTGCAAATAGGCCGCCAGCAAAAGAAAATGACAACATCTGGAAGAAAGCAAATAGCCAGCCGAGGGAGCCAAAGAGCAAGAGACCACCTGCAGGGTTAGGGGTTGTCGATTTATTTTTATTGATGAACAATGATGACTGTGCACCGATTGGTGCTTGAGGGTGTGTTGGTGCGTTGTGAGTGCTTTCATGGTGCATTGATGCAGAGCAGACTGTCCCCCCCAGAAAGAACAATCACAGGTCCTGGGTTGCGTTTTGTAAATAAAGTAGCGTCACTGTAAATAATGCTCCCCACCGTCAGTGTATAGTTTGAAGACCATTCCGCAATTCGGTTAACTGTGGGCGTGAGTCTGTTAGGCAGGGTGCAATGCAGCAGCGGGACATATTTATCTATGTTTTAAAACTGTCGCACTCAGGGGCAGGTTAAAAGTAGAGGGAACTACACCTACGTGTCACACTAAATTAAAGTTGTAGGCCCGGGAGGGGGCCTAAGAGGAGGAGGGTGCAGTGTTGCGGATATGAGGATTGTATTTTTTTTATTGTGTGCTTTATTATTATTATTGTTTATTCTGCGCCTCCTGCCTCCAGTGTTGTGTAAAAGTTAAAAGGGCGTCCCGGTAGTTAATTCCATAAAGCATCCATTGAAGGACACTAAAAAACCCTTGTTCAGTAGTTTATATCCTTATTATGTGTTTTAGATTAAGGCTTTGTCGTCCATTAACATGACACTCCATTGCACCAAGTGAAAAAGATAGATTCCCTTCATTCCCATTCCCAAAAACCTCCATTTCCCCTTTCAACAATTGCCATTCGCATTGCCAACCAACAATTGCCGCCATTGGCCACGAGGCAGGGTTGGGGAAGAAAGGCGGGTCCCCACCTCGTCATAGAGGGGAGGAGTGAGTCAGCCCCACTCAACCAACCACGAACAAGGGGTTGGACTTGGAGAGGGTGTGGAGAGAAACATCAAGGAGGTTCGCGAAGGTTGAGGGGCGGGGCCTATATAACCCGCCGCGGGACGTTCCCCAAGGAGATGAGCTATGACAAGAGCTGAGTTGTGAGGTCCAAGGCTGAGCTGCGTGGAGATCATCCAAGGAAGCACAAAGCCTGCTATTCGTCGCCTTGCTCGCCAGCAGCAGCGGCCACAGCAGCGTGGGGCCTGGACGGCAGTTTGGAGCAGGGCCGCAAAGGAACGGCGGCTGCCCAACGAGCCGATCGTGCTGCAGGACCAGTTGGACCTCCCTATCCCGCCAGCCATCTGCCATCCCTATTATCATCATTCCCCGTGTGAGTCGTCCTTGTTTGTTCTGTCCTGGGTAGTTAATTAAGTCTGTATAAGCTAGTATTTTCCCTGTGTCTCTAAAAGCTTCTGTAAATTATTTTATTATCTTTCCTTCTCCTTGGTTGTTTTGAGCCTGTAAATCAGGGGCGGGCAACCCCCGGCCCGCGGGCCACACCCGGCCCGCGAAGGCTTAGCGTCCGGCCCGCCACCCTGCTAGGCTTTATTATTGCAATCCGGCCCGCGGACCTCCCAGTAAAACTCATATCATTTGTAAATGTAAGAGTTTATATTTAGCCGGTCTGAATTCAGGAAAGGGACATTTTGTCTTCAGCACCGTCCTCTTCCGGAAGACATGCGCACGGGGAACTGTCTTGCCTAGACACCGCCTGCTTGCTGATAGGCGGTCTTTTCAAATCAGCCGGCATGTGATACGGACGTCCTTCCGATTCAGTCAGCTTGCGACAAACGTTGGTGTCTGGGACAAATAACTTGCAACAAAGAGGTAAGCGACGCAGAGTTCTCTAAACCTATTTCAATTTTCACTTTCTTTCAATTTGCTTTGTTTTGTTTGTTAGAACATGTTATTATCTTTCATTTGCTGCGTTTAAATAATTTTATTCTCCCTTTTTATTTGTAAAAATAAAAATATAACGAACTTTCTATTTGTAAAGAAAAAAAATATATAACGAACTTTCTGTTTGTAAAAGAAAAAAGAAATTGACGAACTTTTGTTTAAAAGGAAAACGAAATTGACGAACTTTTGTTTAAAAGGAAAACGAACTCTTTAAAAAAAAAAGTATGCAGACTGCGCTTGTGGGAGGCTCAATTGGCTTCTGGTCAGTTTGTGCATTTTCCTCGCCTTGCTGCATGTGCCCCTGACGATGTGGACCTGGGCACTTGCGTTAGTGTCGTCAACTCTCTACGTGAGGAATTTGCTTCCCGTTTTGCAGGAGTCAGGGTGCTGGCTGCGGACTTCAAGCTTTTCACTGCTCCCTTTGACTTCCCCGTGGAAGACGCCCCTGCCTCCTTACAGATGGAGTTGGTGGAGCTGCAGTGCAACGATGAAATGAAGGCGAAGTTCCGCACCTCTTCTCCATTGTCCTTCTTCCGCGACACCGTTCTCCCTTCTAACAATTTTCAAAAATACATTGCCCATGTCCAACGCATTGTGGCCATGTTCGGCAGCACCTACTGCTGTGAACAGCTCTTCTCGAAAATGAAGTACACGAAGTCTCACCTTCGCTCCCAACTCTCGGACCGCCACCTCAATGACATTCTTCTGTTGTCTACCTCAACCATCGAGCCAGACATGGAAATACTTCTTCATGGCAAACAGCACCAGCAGTCTCATTGATTTGTAGAGTGTTCAATGCAATTTTTGTACAATCTATTCATGTAAACAAAATATAGTAATTCTGACATTTCGTTTTTCACTCCGGCCCGCGATCTCCTTCCAAAAGTCTCATCTGGCCCTCACTCTGAAAAGGTTGCCCGCCCCTGCTGTAAATAGTAATAAATAGTAATCGTATTTTCAACCTTTTTTTCGTCTTCTTATTCCTTTTCTTCACATCCATCGTCTTTGTCTTTTCCTTGATTGAATAGCTGTGGCGCAATACGGCCAACGTCTGGGTGAATCGGGGAAACTGTTAGGTCGCGGTGCCTCCGCTCAGCATAACCGCGGACCGTAACAATATATATATATATATATACATACATATATACATATATACATATATACATATATACATACATACATATATACATATACATACATATATACATATACATACATACATACATATACATATATATACATACACATACATACATATATACATACATATACATACATATACATACATATACATACATATATATATATATATATATATATATATATATATATATATATATATATAGTTGCGGTTTTGTGTTTTTACAAATAAAGGTTAATTTCCCCCTCATAGTTTAGTCACACTACAACACGTAGCCTCGCGATAGTTCAGTTATTTCTTAGTAAATGTAAGCATAGTCCTTTTCCTGTGTTAGTTTTGCGTTGAGTGGAATAATGAGAGTTAGGTCCCCTTCCAATGCTTTATGCCGCCTCGATGCTTTGGCTTTGGCACAAATTACCACGAGGCCGACCTGACAAGTCGAGGCAGGCCGAAGGAAGGCGGGACGGGCGAAGAAAGAGCGACGGTAAGCACGAGCCACCAATCAGGGCTCGAAGGGAGTAGCTTAGCACTGCGTCAAAAGGCATGGTTTGGAACATTCAATGCGGGCTATGGGCGTGGCAATATAACCCTTTTGCGCAAAGCCCCCACCTCAGTTATGAGGCAAGCCCATGCGAGAAGGACATGCGCTGAGTGATGAGCTTGAGTTATCAGTTTTGGGGGAGAGGCGCTTGAACAAGTTGAACGCTCGGTTGAGCTTGAGGCAGATCCTCTATTGAGTTACGCGAGTGAAAGCGCGCCGTTGATTAATCGCGCTGTGAGGAACCGCTGAGTCAGGCGAGACGCGCATATTCGCCAGCCTGCCTTTGTTCGAGATACGTGCCGCAAGGATCCCTCCCGCCTGCCTGCCTGCCTTCGTCGAGGGACGTGCTGTGACTGGCAGAGGGCCACGCTGGGTGAGCTGGTCCTGAACAACGGAGCCGGCACGTTCAGCGCATGAACATTTCCTTCTTTCATTCCCCCTGTGAGTGTGAACGGGCCCGTGTCTGGAATAAGCTAAGACTGTATAAGATCTGCCCTGTGTCTCTGCTTCTACCAATGATTGTAAATAATAATTATTAAACGTGTTATTTCTTTGATTCGACCGTTTCGTCCTTTCCATCTATTGACTAAGCGTGGTGCGAACTATAGCTCTAATCGGTTTCCAATACTAAGGTAATTGCACGGACCACGTGGTACGCCATCCGCTCGGACGTACTCAAATTACGCGTAGTTCGTGCGAGACTTGATCCCCGCTTCCGCGGCGGCGTAGGTATTTAGGTACGTGCGAGAATTGTCCTGAAACCCTGTCCTGCGTCTGCCCGGGAGTGGCGATTCAAATCTCACGGTTGCGTCGACCCAAAAAGAACAAGGGGCTTAATCTCCCCTTGGTAAGGGCAGGAGGGTCGCGGCGAAACCGTAACATTTGGTGTCCGGGAGTGGGATTGGACCTGGAGTGCGCTTCACGCACTCGAAATTACGAGCGAACGAAATTTAGTTTAAATCCAAAATTATATTCGTACCATGGCTGGCCAAGGCAGTCGAATGCCGGTGGGAGTAATAGAAGATGAGGTAGAGGTAGATTTGATAACCCAGGACTGAGAGGGACAGTTGGTAATGGAGGCAGCCGAAGAGGGTGCGGTAGCTGGCGAAGACAATGGCGGCGCCTCACACATGGCAGCGGAGGCTAAACCCGTTGTGCAAATGAGTGTTAAAGACATGCAGTTATTCATGACTCTATTTAAGAAGGAAATGGATAAAATAAATGAAAGAATGGACACCTGAGGGGAGACATTAGAAAAAATGATGGCAGAGTCAAAGAGGGACATGGAAGAGGCAGGGGAGGACATTGGGCGCAGGTTGAGCGGGAAGGTCGCATTGGCGCGCAATGAGGTGAAGCGATGTGAGGAACGCGTGGGGAGCGAGCTTGAGCGAGGGACGGCTAAGTTGACCAGGAATATGGAAGTCGCGACGCGAGAGGAAATTGTAGAAAAACTGGCGATCGTCAAATTGGAAAAAGAAATTTTATGGGCGCCAACGATTGTCGAGGTAGAAAAATAAACAATTGGGCCGAAGAGACGGTGGAATCGGAAAGTCAATCACGGGAGGTTATTGAATGCGCACAAAGTCTGCATTTACACCGTGATGCCGTGCTTGCTAACCCCAATAAAGGTTTACAGGTGCTGGCGAAGAAGCCGTGGAAGGAGGACCCCGAGGGGAGAAATAATGGCACGAATGTGTTTGGCGCGAACGGGTTTTTGGCGCGCTTGGGAGAGAGTCGAGACCCGGGCGGTCGCGGAAGGTCCATTGTGCGGTGTACGAGGGCGACTGGTGCGCGGTAAGAGAGAGAGTGTGCGGCGAGGTGTGAGAGAGAAAAGTGTGCGCCAGAGTGTGCGATGATTGAGTGTGCAAAGGAGGAGTGCACACCGAGAGTGTGGAAAAAGAGTGTGCGGTGACGGAGAGTGCAACGGAAAAGTGTGCACCGGAGTGTGCCGGACAAGAGTGTTACAGAGTGTGTGCAGGAGTGCACACCCGAGCATGTTACAGAGTGCGAGGGAGAATGCACACCAGACTGTGTGCGGGAAGAGTGTGTAACAGTTTGTGGAAGGTACGAGTGCGCCTGGGTGGTGTGCACCTGATTGTGTAAGAGAAGGGTGTGCACAAGTGTGCAGTAACAGAGTGTATGGGAGGCACGGGGATGCCTGGGTGTGCGAGTGCGGAGTGGGTCACGAGTGGTGAGAACGCGGCTCAAGCATTGACACCGGTTTAGCGGGACGGGTAGCGTTTAGCGGGACGGATAGCAGACGCGAGCCCCCGGTGAGTGGTGTGCAGCAGGGACCGGCGGGGATCCGTGCCGCGGCGGTTTCACAAGGACCGACGTGCACGAATCGTGCCGGCCCCCACACTGTATGGTTGGTGCCGTGCCGTGGCGGGAAAGGCAATCGGCGAGGTTCAAGGGGAGGTAGGAGATTTCGGAGCCGCGCACCTTGGCGGGTGCGGTGCTCCGACCATGACCGGTTGGGTCATCGTGCGTGGGACCACGAGGCCCCGCGCAGGGATGGAGCTCGGCACCTCGGCCCGTCCATACCTCCCCCTTTAGATCGAAAATGCCGGACGGACACCACATACAGGCAACTAACCACCCGCATGGATCGCTCGGCCTTTCGAGGCTGAGCCACGACAATGTACATCCACATGGAGAGGCTCAAGTGTAGCGGACGGATGCGAGTAGTGTACCCTACACGTGGGGGATTGGTGATGTCGCCATTCCTCACACGAACAGGGCCCATGAGCATTAGTTTAGGGGGATGGCAGTGATAGGCACATGGGGGTGCCAGCAATGGTTACCTCCATGGGGCACCGAAGCTAGCCGAGGGAGGGCTAGGATAATGATAGGGAATTAGAGGACTGTAGAGACAAAAGATTTTAAGTAGTGACATCTTTTTTTCTTTTTTTTTTTTTTTTTTTCTTTTTTTTTTTTTGTATACAATATCGAGGCTCGTGAAAGAGCGAACATTAATCACATGAACACACAGAAAGACAAACCGACACATAAAACATATAACATAGGGAGCGGTAGACAAGATGGGGAGAGAGGGGGAAGGACACAAACACAACATTTGAGAGCAGGGACCGAGAGACATGGAGACATCGAGAGATCTGAGAGAGGGCGAGGGCTTTGGGGGGGGGGGGGCGTGGGAAGGGGGCAGTGGGAGAGGTATAAAACATATGGACACTGCCAGGACTTCCAGGAAAGAAGTTGGAATTTCAAACAAGGTGGATCTGGGGTGAATTAGCGGGGGTAGAAAAGATCAAGGTTTTGGATGGGGGAAGATAAGAGATGGTGGTGAACAGCTGTTTTAAAGACCTGGAGGGAGGAGTGGGATTGAAGGGAGTGAGGGAGTTTGTTCCAGAGGCGGGAGAAAAGAGGAATGAAAGAGTGAAGGTGAGCGGAGAGCCGAGATTTCGGCAGTTTAACCATCAGAGGGTTGCTGGCAGATCTTGTGCGACCTGTAGGAATATTTGGGGGACAGAGCACAGAGAGAGCTGGGGGTGCAAGGCCGGAGAGGAGTCGGTAGAAGACAGAAAGACCACCTACCTGCCTGCGGTGAGTGAGTGAAAGGCCCTCAGAGATAGCTTCATCGCGGGAGATTCCAATAATTCTGAAAGCTTTGGTTTCAACAGCGTGAAGCCGAGCTAGGTGTGAGGCAGGAGCACCGGCCCATAGGGGAGAACAGTATTCCATTGAGCTGCGGATGAAAGCCTTGTATGTGGTGAGGAGCTCAGGTGTGCCGAGGAAGGACTTCGCACGACGGAGGATGCCCAGTCGGCGACTGGCTTTGGAGGCCAGCTTGGAAATGTGGTTTTCCCAAGAAAGATCATGGCAGATAGTGAGACCCAAAATCTTGAGCGACAGAACTTCTTGGAGAGGATTGTTGAGAAAGTAGATGGGAGGGTTGTCCAGTCGATCTTTTCGGAGAGACATAGTAAGAGTGTGAGATTTGTCAGGATTGAAAGACATGTTCCACTTGTTTGACCAGTCTGTGATTTTGTCCAGGTCTTCAGAGAGTGAGGAGGCAGCAGACTGCCGATCTGAGGGAAGAGGAATGGAGCGGCAGAGAGTGGAGTCATCAGCAAAGAGATAGAGAGGATTTTCGAGAGAGTCAGAGAGATCATTGATGAAGACCAGAAAAAGCACGGGGCCCAGAACACTGCCTTGGGGAACTCCAGCCTGAACAGGAAGAGGAGATGAGAGAAACCCATTCAGGGCCACACGTTGACGACGACTAGAGAGGAAGTCCGCCAGCCATGCGTGGAGATTTCCATGGATACCAAAGGAGGAGAGTTTGGTGAGCAGAGCGGGGTGCCAGACCGTGTCGAAGGCACGTGATATGTCGAGGGAGACAGCTCTAATTTCCTGTTTGGCATTGAGGACCTCCATCCATTGTTGAGACAGCAGAAGCAGCATGTCCAGAGTAGAGTGACCTGGTCTGAAACCAAATTGATGATCAGAGATCAAGCCATTGGAGAAGAGGAAAGATTTCATATCAGAAGCAATGATGGATTCCATGACTTTGCTGATAATTGGGAGAAGGCTGATTGGTCTGTAGTTGCTAGGATCTGTTTTTGCACCTTTTTTGTGCAAAGCGGTGATGTTGGCTGATTTCCAAGCAGATGGCAGTTGACCTTGAGCAAAAGAGAGGGTGAAGAGAACAGAGAGAGGGTGAGATAGAGCAGCAGAGCAGGATTTTAGGACCCGTGGGCTGATGCCGTCGGGTCCAGTTGCAGAATCAGAGTCGAGGGTTGACAGAAACTTTTCCACCTTGTCAGGAGGAAAGGACACGGAGTCCAGGAGCAGCAGGGTACGACTGGGTATGGTGGGTACAGAGAGGGATGGGTTTGGGACACAAGATTTAGAGGCAAACACAGAGTCTGTACTGTAGTGGGGACGTAGACAGTTTAGGTGGTTGATAATGACGAAGGGAGTGCATAGTTTAAAGGGACGACGGGAAAGCACGAGTCTTAGGGGAAGTAGTTAGATAGATGATGCTGTGTGTGTGAGGAATTGTGTGAGAATAAAAGGAATTGTGTGTGGAAGACAAAAGGAATTGTGTTGGAGGTGTGTGAGCACAAGAGGTGTGCCAGATATTGGGTGTGTAAAAGTAGTAGTGTGAATTGACTTGCATGGTGTGCAAGACGAAACATGTGTGAGCACAAAAGGTGTGCGAGAAGAGTGGTGTGCGAGATAAATGGTGTGTGAATAAGTGGTGTGGAATGCTTGGTGTGGGAATAAAAGGTGTGGAATGCATGGTGCGAAGGATTGAATGAGGGAAGAGTGGAACCCATTCGCGAAAGCCCGGGGGGGGTAGTGTAAAGCCAGGTAGAGGGTATAGGCCAAATTTGTATGGATACTGACACCTGTGGTGCGGGCAGTAGCATGTAGTGTTTTGTTGGGTGCATGAGTATGTGGAATGGCTGGGCGTGTGGTTTAATTGGTGCGTATGGTTATTGGGGCACTCCGCCACTGGTAGTTTGTCGGCCAGGTGAGGCCGCAGGTAGGCTCTGGGAGCCGGTTAGGTTAGTTGTGAGTGGGGCCCGAGGATCCAAGGGAAGGACCCGGGTTGCCCAATGCCAAGGTGGGCATCAGGGGGTAAAGTGCCAGGAGGGGCCTTCCCCAGTTAGGGTAGTTGTGAGTGGGGCCCGAGGATCCCAGGAGAGGACCCGGGTTGCCCAATGCCAAGGTGGGCATCAGGGGCTAAAGTGCCAGGAGGGGCCTTCCCCAGTTAGGTAGTCGCAGGAGCAGGTAAGCTCGGGTGGCGACTTCAGTGGCGGAGGTGCGCAGGTAAGTAGACCTGCTGGTAGAGCCACATGACCCAGCCCCGAAATTATGCAAGGGCACAGAGAGAAAATTTGTGGGAGTGAGACCCAAATTCAGGGGCACCGCAGAGTGGACAATGGGAATTCGGGTTTTTAGAACCACATAGTTTAAAGAGGCCGATTGGCAGGGTACGACCCCGGGTAGGTTAAAAGTAAATGTCAGTAGAGTAGTTAGGATGAGAAATCCCTTCGCACCATCCACAGCCAATCACCAAGGAGGACAAACACCACACCAGGGCTTTGTAGCCTGATTGAGTGGTGAGACGCATCAGGACGTAAGTGTGATATTGTGTTTTGTTCCATTCCTTCCTTCCTGGGAGGGAATGGGAGACGAATTTGGATTAGAGGGGGATATGGGAGACAAGACGTAGTGACGAATTGTAAATACAAGGAGGGCTAGGGTAGTGTAAGCCGACCGTGGGTGGTACGAACGGATAGGGACAAGCCTGCTCTGCTCGCTCTTCCACGCCCCTCGCGTTGCATTACCTTGTGTTTTTGTGTGCCGTCGCGCCCTTTCCGCTTTGCTGGTCGTGCTTTGTCTCTCCCCCCACCCGAGGACCATTTTGGAGGTGGAACTGTGCAGCACCATCGACCTGTGCAGCATTATTTCTGCACCTTGTTACATCTGTGCAGCCGAACTGTGCAGCATTTGCTGCCATATCCTTTTACTGTAACGTTGCTGCACCTGTGCAGCACTTTGCTGGCACAAACACTTTGCTGCACCTTACACACTCATGAACCACAAGCTTTGTGGCCTTGCACCTCTGCTGTGCAGCACCTTGCTGCAACATCACCTTGCATCTTCGGACCACTTGTTTTGAGTGGCATTAATGTCACGCAGTCGGACCACATGAAGTTGGACCTGCCTGGCCGTGAATTGAAATAAAAGCATGTTTTGTGCATTTTTATTATGGTGTGCTAGGGATGAGAAGATTTGTAAGTTAGATAGCCCTGAAGATCAAAAATGACCTGTATAGCCCAGGAGCATTAGCCAAAAATGAAGGGGAAGCCTAGAAGAAATTAGTAGAAAGCTGATTTTTTGCACAGAGCTCCAGAATGTCATGTGGATACCCACAGTACAAAGTCCCACGAGTCCCACCTTGTGGCATTTTCAAAATTCAAGATGTCCGCCGGTTAGACGGAAAATGCATAAATTGCGATAACTTCAGCCTCGAACTTCATAAAAGTATACTTTTTATGTCTAAATATATTTTTTAGCATCCTAGGATTTCAATTTCAATGTTTTTTTGCATTAAAGCAGCGGCAATTTTGTCAGCCATCTTGGATTATATCTACATATCATTATCTGAGGTCACTGAAATATATTCTATTAAAATCCTAGTGTGCTAAAACATATATTTAGCCACGAAAAGTACACTTTTATGAGGTTCTAGGCAGAAGTTATCCATATTTATGTATTTTCCATCCAACCGGCGGCCATCTTGAATTTTGAAAATGCCACAAGGTGGGACTCGTGGGACTTTATATTGTGGGCATCCACATGGTATTCTGAAGCTCTGTGCAAAAAATCAGCTTTCTACTAATTTCTTCTAGGTCCTAACCTAATGCTCCTGGGCTCGTATGCTGGTCTGGGGGCTAGCCGGTTTGATAGGCACACAGAAGAAGCAAGATGCAAAATGCAAGAAGCAAGCAGCAAATGAAATGAATTATGAGTATGTGTTGTGTTTTTGCTGTGCTTTCTCTCCCCTCCAATCTTCTCCTCCAAAAAGGACAGGTCCTGGGTCATAGAATTGTAAATAGATTAACTTTTTGTGCTTGTAAATATAAAAATGCTGCCCACCGGCTATGTGTTTAGTTTGACAAATTCCGGAATTCGGTTAGTTTTGGGCGTGATTCTGTTAGATAGCTACTCAACGCAATAGGAGGGGCATATTTAGTGTTTTAAAACTGTCGCATACACAGGTTTGAGTAAATGTTAGGGGGAACCACACCTGTATGTCACATGTAAAAGTAAAGTTAATTTTGCATGTCATTCTCCAACCGGCCGTTTCAGTTGTTGGGTTCGACTCGGGGACGAATCTGACGAGGGAGAGGGGTAGTGTTGCGGTTTTGTGTTTTTACAAATAAAGGTTAATTTCCCCCTCATAGTTTAGTCACACTACAACACGTAGCCTCGCGATAGTTCAGTTATTTCTTAGTAAATGTAAGCATAGTCCTTTTCCTGTGTTAGTTTTGCGTTGAGTGGAATAATGAGAGTTAGGTCCCCTTCCTATGCTTTATGCCACCTCGATGCTTTGGCTTTGGTGCAAATCACCACGAGGCCGGCCTGACAAGTCGAGGCAGGCCGAAGGAAGGCGGGACAGGCGAAGAAGGAGTGACGGTAAGCACGAGCCGCCAATCAGGGCTCGAAGGGATTAGCTTAGCACTGCGTCAAAAGGCGTGGTTTGGAACATTCAATGCGGGCTATGGGCGTGGCAATATAACCCTTTCGCGCAAAGCCCCCACCTCAGTTATGAGGCAAGCCCATGCGAGAAGGACATGCGCTGAGTGATGAGCTTGAGTTATCAGTTTTGAGGGGAGAGGCGCTTGAACAAGTTGAATGCTCGGTTGAGCTTGAGGCAGATCCTCTATTGAGTTAAGCGAGTGAAAGCGCGCCGTTGATTAATCGCGCTGTGAGGAACCGCCAGGCCGGGCGAGAGACGCGCATATTCGCCAGCCTGCCTTTGTTTGAGATACGTGCCGCAAGGATCCCTCCCACCTGCCTGCCTGCCTTCGTCGAGGGACGTGCTGTGACCGGCAGAGGGCCACGCTGGGCGAGCTGGTCCTGAACAACGGAGCCGGCGCGTTCAGCGCATGAACATTTCCCCCTGTGAGTGTGAACGGGCCCGTGTCTGGGGAATAAGCTCAGACTGTATAAGATCTGCCCCGTGTCTCTGCTTCTACTAATCATTGTAAATAAAAATTATTAAACGTGTTATTTCTTTGATTCGACTGTTTCGTCCTTTCCATCTATTGACGAAGCGTGGTACAAACTATCGCTCTAATCGGGTTCCAATACTAAGGTAATTGCACGGACCACGTGGTACGCCATCCGCTCGGACATACTCAAATTACGCGTGGTTCGTGCGAGACCTGATCCCCGCTTCCGCGGAAGCGGAGGTATTTAGGTACGTGCGAGAATTGTCCCGAAACCCTGTCCTGCATCTGCCCGGGAGTGGCGATTCAAATCTCGCGGTTGCGACGACCCAAAAAGAACAAGGGGCTTAATCTCCCCTTGGTAAGGGCAGGAGGGTCGCGGCGAAACTGTAACTATATATATATATATATATATATATATATATATATATATACAGTGAAACCTTGACTTACGAGTTTAATTCGTTCTGTGACCGAGCTCGTAACTCAATTTGCTCGTTTCTCAAATTAAATTTCCCCATTAAAATGAATTGAAATGCTATTAATCCGTTCCAGCCCCCCAAAAACCACACCAATTTTTTTTGAAATATATATATATAAATATCTCGCGCTTTATATTTCACCTGTATGCAGCATACAAGTTGGCAGGATGGCCTGGACTGGAGGTACGCACACTTGACTCTAAACTGTCCAGCCTGGGTTTGAATCCCGACCCAGCTATAACCTGTCATGTCGGTGTTTCACAGGCAGGGTGATTCATCAATGTGTGTACCGCTAAACTGGGCGCCCCGTTTGCGTCCCATTAGTTGATGGGACGCAGTTTGCGTCCCATTAAGGGTCTCACCGTGTCTTCCACAAAGAGAAGGCGAGCTATCACCGGCACTCTGAACAGGTTGTGGCCTGGCATGCTCTTCTCCTCTGCCGTTATATACGTCCTCCTCGGCATCTTTTTCCAGAAGAGCCCTGTCTCGTCACAGTTGAAGATTTGCTGGGGGATGTATCGTTCGGCTTCTATCAGTTCGGCAAAAGTTATAATAAAATCTTCAGCTGCCTTCACATCCGAGCTTGCTGCCTCACCATGCCTGACGACGGAGTGAATGCCGGTCCTCTTCTTAAAATTATCAAACCATCCCCGACTGGCTTTGAATGACTCTTCCGATGCCTCGTCCGTTGATGTTCCCGCCGTCTGCTGCACCAAATCCCCGTAAATGTCTCGGGCCTTCTCACACATGATGCTCTCGGTCACGGTATCTCCTGCGAGCTGCTTCTCCGTCAACCACACAAACAACAACTTCTCCATCTCTTCATGGATAGAGGTCCGGAGCTTTGAAATAATCGTAACGCCCTTGGCTGGCGTTATAGCCTTTATCGACTCCTTCTGCTTCAAAATCGTACATATCGTAGAAGTACTACGATCGTACTGCCTCGCCAAGTCGACAACACGCACACCTCGCTCATGTTGTTCGACGATTGCGTGTTTTATATCCAAGCACATCATCCTCTTCTTCTTCTCAGTACTGCCCTTGGCACTCAATTTCTTAGGACCCATGGTTAAAACTAAGAAATTTTCCAAAATAACCAAAACGCGAAAACAAAGCAGCAGCGATATACGGCAGAGATGCTTGCACGGCAAGATAACCACGTGACCGGAACCCACCTGGTGGCGGGTGGCGTAAGCTCCAAAATAACCAAAATGCGAAAACAAAGCAGCAG
Organism: Myxine glutinosa; assembly: GCF_964187855.1. Classification (NCBI taxonomy): domain Eukaryota; kingdom Metazoa; phylum Chordata; class Myxini; order Myxiniformes; family Myxinidae; genus Myxine; species Myxine glutinosa. The sequence continues at coordinate 124,704,231 of NC_136267.1, read as the reverse complement.
CGATATACGGCAGAGAAGATGCTTGCACGGCAAGATAACCACGTGACCGGAACCCACCTGGTGGCGGGTGGCGTAAGCTCGTAACTCAGATCTCGGCTCGCATCTCAAAGCAATAAACTGCCCGAGCGACGGCTCGTATCTCGGAAAACTCGTAAGTTGGTGCACTCGTAAGTCAAGGTTTCACTGTATATATATATATATATATATATATATATATATATATATATATATATATATATATATATATATATATATATATATATATGTATATATATGTACGTATGTGTATATATATATATATATATATATATATATATATATATATATATATATATATATATATATATATATATATAGGAGGAGTGTCTGTGTGTGTGTGTGTGTCTGTGTGTGTGTGTGTGTGTGTGTGTGTGTGTGTGTGTGTGTGTGAGTGTGTGTGTGTGTGTGTGTGTGTGTGTGTGTGTGTGTGTGTGTGTGTGTGTGTGTGTGTGTGTGTGTGTGTGTGTGTGTCCGCTTATAACTCAAGAACTACACATCGGAGAAAAGTTTTAGACACAGATTCGGAATCAGCATAAAATTCCGGTGGTTATAGGCTACTTTTTATTTTAATATCAATGGTTTAAAAAACCGGGCCAGCTGCAATTCCATGGTGTAGTTTGTGGTGGCGCTATTGCCCCTTTCCGATCCCATGACGCATTGCGGTTCCGATTCGCGATAAGATCGATGCGCCATCACCGACACTTTTCCACCTTTTCCATACCTTTTAATCAGATTTACCTTATCGTCCATCGTAACCACATTACGCTTGGAAACACTAGTATTATCCTTCTTCGGACCCATGCCTAACACAGACACAGTAAAGGAATACTGTACGTCGCCTCTGTTTTGAATGAGAATCAGCGGTTGCGCGTACGTACAGTATACTGTTCGTACATATTTATATATTTTTAATGTGCTTTTTATTGTATTTTAAATTGTTTTTTAGTTTCTTTTATTGTTAATTTATGTACTATTTTATTTATTTTAAATATATTTTTAAGGAAAACAAATGTTTTCATGTCCCTAGGAGTGACGTAATGTCACACATAATGATGTTCGCTGCCTGGTCATGAAAGAAATTATGATTCTCTTGCCAAAGTGACATGAAGATCAGGCAGTAAACCTCCCAACTGAGTTTCTCAACAGTCGTCAGCCTCAAGGACTCCCAACACACAGGTTGATTCTCAAGGTGGGAGCACCAATCATGCTTCTAAGGAATCTTGATCCACCAAAGCTGTGTAATGGAACACGATTGACAATCCAGCAAATGATGCCAAATGTCCTAGAGGCAACCATCCTCTCAGGACAATACAGAGGAGAGAAAGTATTCATTCCAAGGATACCACTTATTCCACCTGACCTTCCATTCTCCTTCAAGAGGATTCAGTTCTCCATCAGGCTATGTTTTGCTATGTCCATCAACAGGGCGCAGGAGCAATCAACAAAGGTTGTAGGCCTGAACTTCACAGAACATGTGTTTGCCCATGGCCAGATGTACGTGGGCTGCTCGAGGGTTGGAAAACCAAGCAATCTTTATGTCTTGGCACCACATAAGAAAACCAGAAATGTTGTATACCCAGAGGTTTTGAGAAATTGAAAATTGAAAAAACGTCATTTGGAAATGTACTGTGATATTGCTCTAAAATATACATGTTCTTTTCATCATATATTTGTATTATTCTTATTCAACCCGGGTACCTCAGCACATATATATATATATATATATATATACATATATATATATATATATATATATATATATATATATATATATATATATATATATATATGTATATATATATATATGTATATATATATATATGTATATATATATATATGTATATATATATATATGTATATATATATATATGTACAGTGGTACCTCGGCTTACGAGTTTAATCCGTTCCGTGACGGAGCTCGTAAGCCAAATTGCTCGTAAGTCAAAGCAAATTTTCCCATTCAAATGCATTGAAATGCTATTAATCCGTTCCAGCCTCAAAAAAAAAACACCAATTTTTTTTGTTAGGTGCTTTTAAATAACAAAAATGTACTTTATAAATAACAAATAATGTATAAACAAGCACGACCTCGTATATACTGTACATAATACAAGAGAATGTAAAGAAATAAACTGGTTTTATTAAGCAGAGGAGAAGAGCATGCCAGGTGAGGTGTGCGTGTTGTCGACTTGGCGAGGCAGTACGATCGTACTCCTTCTACGATATGTACGATTTTGAAGCAGGAGTCCATAAAGGCTATAACGCCAGCCAAGGGCGTTACGATTATTTCAAAGCTCCGGACCTCTATCCATGAAGATATGGAGAAGTTGTTGTTTGTGTGGTTGAAGGAGAAGCAGCTCGCAGGAGATACCGTGACCGAGAGCATCATGTGTTTGAAAAGATTGAAACTCGGATATCGAGCACGGACCACGAGGTGTTTTTTCTTTTTTCTTAATCTCGGTTTCAGTGAACTTTTGCTCTGTGCTCACGTGTACTGTACCTGTACCTGTAATGGTACGTCAGAGGATGGCACCTGTTGTCATCATATTAAGTGCAAGATGTTCTGCATCGTAAGTTGGTACACCGTGGTCTTTCGGTGGTGTTTAAGCCGGCCGTCTTGGCTTCTGTCACCATTGGCATTGAGTCTTTCGATGTAGGTAGGTCGTTGTGTGCCGGTGCCTTGGCCGAATTCCTTCATTGCTGCATTGTTAGCTCACCTGGTTTTTTATACCACATCTTTGGTTATCGGACCAGCGAATGACGTCATCTCCAAAGTATGGCTTATTCTCACTTGTCTTGGACGATCTTCTACTTCTAGCCTTCCACCGTGCATTTGGTGTCCACTGTACTTACTGTACAGTGCCTGGTAAAATTGATGTAATGGGTTTTTGACCGTCAACGCCATGAACCGCTAACACTCAAAAGCCCATTTATCGCGCCTTATAAAGCAAAACGCAAACCGAAAGCCATGCCTCTCAAGCGAGGCGTGCTTCCGTGGTCACGTGATCCACAGGTGTAGCTCATTATACCCGCACGCGCGACACGCTTTGGCGGTCACGTGACCAGCCACTCTGGAGGCGGGGATCCCCGCCGATGACGTCACCGGCTGGAGCAAGGAGATTCCTCGCTCATGTATTTCGACGATTGCGTGTTTTATATCCAAGCAGAGATGCTTTCACGGCAAGATAACCACGTGACCGGAACCGGAAGCCACAACCGGAAAATTCAAAAAAATAAATTTTTTGAGCTCGTACATCGGATCTCGGCTCGTATCCCAAAGCAACAAACCGCCCGAGCGACGGCTCGTATCCCGAAAAACTCGTACGTTGGGGCACTCGTAAGCCGAGGTACCACTGTATATATATATATATGTATATATATATATATGTATATATATATATATATATATATATATATATATATATATATATATATATATATAGATATATATATATATATATATAGATATATATATATACATATATATATATAGATATATATATATATATATACATATATATATATATATATATATATATATATATATATATATACATATATATATATAGATATATACATATATATAGATATATACATATATATATATATATTGTAACGATTTTGAGAAGTGTAACGGGTTTTGAGAAGTGTAACGGGTTTTGAGGAGTGTAACAATTTTGGAGGAAGGGTAACGGATGTGAAGAGTATGGTTTTGGTATGGTAACATCCTGGTAATGTAAATAATGGTCGCAGCCGTCCTCCTAATTAATTTCATAGAACATACACGCAGGTCACGATATATCTTTTAAATAGTGTATTTCCTTATTCCATGTAGGCTAAGTATGTGTTTTCCACTAGATTGACTTTGCATTGTATCAAACAAAATAAGCGTAGGCCCTTCCAATTTCCCCAAAACCTCCCTTCCAATTGCCTTCCGCATTTTGGCTGGTTTTCTTCAAACCACCATTGGCCACGAGGTAAGGTTGGGGAAGAAAGGCGTGTCTCCACCTCGTCATAAGAAGCAAGGAGTGAACCAGCCCTAACAGCCAATCAACACCGCGGTGAGTGACCCGGTAGGCGCGCCCTCGGAGTCGGCGGCTTGATTTCGCTGGAGGTGATAAAAGCGACTGCAGGGGACTGCTTTACGAGTGCAGATGAGAGATGACTGGAGATGAGCTGGAGAGGAGCAACGAGGCTGCACCAAAGAGAGGCCTTGAGAGATACGCTGGGGGATGACCTGGAAGAGGAGCGCAATCCACCGCAAGCCCTACCTACCTACCTGCCTGCCTGCAATACCCCCCTGTCGTTGGAGAGACGCGCTGAACGGAGGGAGACGGCTCCACCCCAGGAAGAGGAGCAGGTGTGCCGAGCCAGCGCGTGACGGCCGCGGATACGCGACGGAGGTTTTCCCGCCAAAACCGCGAGGGGTGCTGCGGCCTCCGACCTTGCCTTCCTCTCAAGCAATCAACCTCGAGCCATTACCTGCCTGAAATATCCACCGTGTGAGTGTGAACGTCCTGTCCTACTCGTTTGTCTTGGGGATTAAGTAAATGAAATAGAATAAGTTAACAATGCACTGTGTGACTGCTCTTTTCCATCTATTGCTGTAAATAATATTGGTCGCTCTAAAATATTGCTTGTGTGTGTATAATAAATCTGTTCTTCCTCCAAACTCTGTCTTTCTTCTCTCTTCTTCTCTTTCGGTCGCTTTAGAGGTTTCCCAATTGAATATCTGTAGCGCGATTAGTCAACGTTCGGTTGGAATCGGGTTCTAATCGGGGAGTAACTGTTCGGACGCGGTTAAATACACCACCGCTCGGTAAAATAACATCCAAAAACCGTGTCCGTAACAATTGGTGTCGAGGAGTTGGATTCGAACCTGGGACTAAATTTGTTAGGCCCAAAGTTTAAAAAAAATTTTTGGTCAAAATTACGAGCTGCCGAAATTGTGTTTTTTATAAAACCCGAATTTTGAGATCGCGCCATGGACAATCAAGGCGATCGGATGTCGGTGGGGGAAATAGACGGGGTAGAATCGACCCAGGACCTCGGGGAAATGTAAGTGGGGAAAATGGTGGAGGAGAGTAAAGAAGGTGTGGTTGAGGGTGTATCAGGTGCACAAAATGGCAGCCTCGCGCACGTGGTTGAGGGGGCAGCTGCGGCCGCACCCTTTGTACAACCAACGGTGGTCCAAATGCAAGCCTTCATGGCGCAATTCGCCGAGATGCTGAGAAACGTGGAGAGATTGAGTACTAAAATGGATGCTCGGGGAAACCAAATTGAAGCAATAACCAACAGAATGGGTGACCGCATGCAAAAATGTGGAGAGACCATGGATCGCATGGTGGGCGAAAGGGTCCCAGGGGTGCACAAGGAAGTAACGCGGGTCGAGAAGCGCTGGTTGAGCGAAGCGGAGGAAAGCACGGGTACAATGACGGGGGTAGAAATCGCGACACGGGGTTTTGAAAAGCCGGCGACCGATGAGGTAGAGGGAATTTTATTAAAGCCAACGGTCGCCGAGGAGAATAAAGAAAAAGCAGAAGTGGGCATTGAAATTGAAGAGATGACGGAGGTAGCCCGGGAATTGCAGGGAGAAATGGATAATGTACAAAGTCTGTGTTCAAATCATGATGAGGTGCTCACTAACCAAATAAAAAGTTTGCAGGTGGCAGAGGAGGTGCGACGAGGTACGGAGGTGAGTGGCAATGTACATGATGTGAGGGGAGATTCAGTCGGCTTGGGGATTGGTTTGGATCCGGGTGTTCGTGAAAGGCCGTTGGTGAAGTGTGTGACAGGTCAGGTGTGCGAAAAAAGAGGTGTGCGAGAATGTCCGACCATGGGGTGTGTGAGGAAAAAGTGCACGCCGAGGAGTGAGTGTGCCGTCAGGAGTGAGCCGGTCGAAGCGCGTGTGCGAGGGGGTACATGGAAGCGCGGTGTGGTGAGTGTTACGGAGGAAGTAACGAGAGAGTGTACACCTGTGGTGAGTGTTACGGAGGAAGTAACGAGAGAGTGTACACCTGTGGTGAGTGTTACGGAGGAAGTAACGAGAGAGTGTACACCTGTGGTGAGTGTTACGGAGGAAGTAACGAGAGAGTGTACACCTGTGGTGAGTGTTACAGAGGATGTAACGAGAAAGTGTACGTCTGTGGTGAGTGTTACGGAGGAAGTAACGAGAGAGTGTACACCTGTGGTGAGTGTTACGGAGGAAGTAACGAGAGAGTGTACACCTGTGGTGAGTGTTACGGAGGAAGTAACGAGAGAGTGTACACCTGTGGTGAGTGTTACAGAGGATGTAACGAGAAAGTGTACGTCTGTGGTGAGTGTTACGGAGGAAGTAACGAGAGAGTGTACACCTGTGGTGAGTGTTACAGAGGAAGTAACGAGAGAGTGTACACCTGTGGTGAGTGTTACGGAGGAAGTAACGAGAGAGTGTACACCTGTGGTGAGTGTTACGGAGGAAGTAACGAGAGAGTGTACACCTGTGGTGAGTGTTACGGAGGAAGTAACGAGAGAGTGTACACCTGTGGTGAGTGTTACGGAGGAAGTAACGAGAGAGTGTACACCTGTGGTGAGTGTTACAGAGGATGTAACGAGAAAGTGTACGTCTGTGGTGAGTGTTACAGAGGGTGTAACGGGAGAGTGTGCGCGAGAGGTATGGTGTGTAACAGGGAGAGCGTTGGTGGAATGTACGGACGGCGTTGGAACGCCAGGTTTTGTAAGGGTGAAAGGGGTAGCGTATGCTTGTAAGCATGCAAGTAAAGCATCGATGGTAACCAGGTTAGCGGTTAGGGCGACGGATAGCCGATGCGAGCACTCGGGGCGTGGGGTGCTTTGTTGGGTGCGAGGCCCGGCGCGGATCGATGCTGCGTCGCTTCTCTTCGAAGCGTCGTTGCCGATTCGGACTTGGCCCCGCCCCGCACGGTCGAGTCCGGGCTTTGCCGGGCGAGGCGACCGGTCCGGTTCGAGGGCGAGTGGGAGGAAGCGGAACGGTGCCCCCTCGTGGGGACGGGGTTCCGACCGGGGGAGATGGAGCCATCGGGCCCGGGACCGCAAGGTGCCGCGCCGAGATGGTGCGTGGAGCCTCGGTCCAACCAAACCACCTCCCTTGAACCGAAAGCCGGACGGATTCAACCTGCAGGCAAAAAAAAAAAAAAAAAAAAAAAAAAACGACCCGCGTTCATTGCTCGGCTGTACGAAGCCGGGCTGTAGATGTGAATTGGCGCACCGAGAGGATGTAATAAGTAGACGGGTGATGTGAATTGGCGCACCGAGAGGATGTAATAAGTAGACGGGTGATGGTGATAGTGATAGTAGTGATTTGAAACGAAATTTAGAAAAGTGAATAGAATTGGCAGTAAATGGAAAATTTTTGAATTGTTGGATTTGGACGAGCGAAATTGGTAGTGAGAGACCCCCGATGTGGTGGGATGGCAAATCCACCATCCCTCACAGGTGGGGGCAAAGGAGCACTAGATTATGGGGTGTATGGCAGTGAAAACTAGCCCGGGTGGGTTAGGATATGGTGTGTAGGGATCTAGCGAAGATGACCTTAGGTAACGATAAGGTTAGTTAGTGACTGATACCTGTAGTGGGGACGCAGGTAGGTTAGTGTGGTTGATAATGACGTGGGAGCGCAATAGTTTAAAGGGACGACTGGGAAGCGCAAGTTTCAGAGGGGAGGAGTTAGCTGAGATGATGCCGTGTGTGGGAGTGATTGAACAGGTGTGATTGCACAGGTGTGCAACTGAACAGGTGGATGGAGCAGTGTATGAGTGAGTGATGGTGATTGTGTATTGTGATGACCAAGTGGTCCAGGAAGAAAGGAGGGTGCAGGTGGCACCAGGTGAGATTGCACAGGTGTGCAACGACAGGTGAATGGAGGGCAGGTGTATGGAATAAATGGTATGGAGTATTGGAATGGATGGTCGTGGAGTGAGTATGGTGGAAATTGTGGAGTGGAGTGGATGGTGCGAAGGTGTGAATGGGGGAAGAGTGGACCCCCATCACGGATACCCGGGGCGGGTAGTGTAAGTGTTAGGTAGAGGGTATAGGTAAATTGTAGTTGGATATTGGCATCTGTGGTGCGGGTGACAGAATGGTATGTGGATGGGTGCGTTAGTGTTGTGGAAATGGCTGGGCGTGTAGCCTGTTAGTGTGTGTAGTTGGTTTGGGCACTCCACCACTGTGAGGATGTCGGCCAGGTGAGGCCGCAGGTGGGCTCTGGGAGCCGGTAGTAGTTGTTGTGGATGGGGCCCGAGGATCCGGAGGACGGACCCGGGTAGCCCAGTGCCAGAGGGCACCAGTGGGGTGACAGAGCCAGGAGAGGGGCTGTCCCCAGGTAGTTAGGTTAGGGTGAGGAGCTAGGTAAGCTCGGGTGGCAACTACAGTGGTGGAGGTGTGCAGGTGGGTAGACCTGTTGGGAGAGGTACACGTCGCAGCCCAGAAATTGTGCGAGGGCACCGGGAGATGAATCGGGGGAGTGAGACCCCAAATTGAAAAGCACCACAGTTTGGCCAATGGGAATTGGTTTTTAGAACCCATAGTGTAAGAGGGCCAATGGTTTGGCCGAAGAAAGACCCCGGGTAGTGTAAAGTGTGTTAAAATCATTTAGAGGATAGTTAGGATGAAGGATCTCCTCACACCATCTGCATCCACTCACCTGAGGTGACAGGTACTCCACACCATGCCATGTTTGATTATTTTTTTTACTGTGCAAATGTTTGGGTTGTGAGACGCATCATGACGTGGGTGTGACATTGTGCTTTGATGTTCCATCTCTGCCTCCTTATGAGGATTGATGATGAATTTGGTGATGGCAAATTTTGAAGTAAAGGGATTGTGGGGACGAATTTGGTATAAGGGAAATATGGGGAAGACGTGACAGTAGTGACGAATTTGTAAATGGGTAGATTTTGTAAATATGGGGTAAGAGCAAGGGTAGTGTAGGTGACAGGGGGGTGACGTACGGTAGGGACTAGCTTTCTCACTTCGCCCTCCGTACGCATTTCACCTTGCATTGCCTTGTTTGACGTGTACCCTTGTGACCTTACCCCTCGCTCAATTGTCTTTCTTTTGTCTCCCACATGACCTGTGCGCCATTGGGTGCCGAGGGGAGCGTGCGTGAGGTGGCCATTGTGCGCCCGAGATTCCCAGAACCAGCACGCATTGCGTTGATGTACCACTTTATGGACCGCTGTTCGGCGGCCAAGTACCACTTGATGGACCCCAGGTTCTGGGGCAGGGCACCTCTGTTGGAAACCGGCCATAGTGGCCAGGGAATCTTGCTTGCGGACCTCGGTAAGGTGGCACCTATGCCAAACAGGTGGACCACCCTCAGTTGGCCCCTGAGGCCCTAAATAAAAATGGACACAAGTTGTGCTTTTTTTAGTATGTCCAAATAGGCCGCATGAAGCCAGAAGACGTCGGGAAGAACATCGGCCCAGCAGAGAAGGAGAAGACCACCACCAGTTGTTTTGTTGAGTTTATTATGAACCATGGTGACTGCGCACCGAGTGGTGCTTTGTGGTGCTGGTGGTGCTTTTGGGTGCTTTTGGGTGCTTTGGTGGTATTGGTACTGGTACTGGTGCATCGATGCAATGCGTGCTGTCTCCTCCCTCCCAACAGGAATTTCTTTCTCTTGTTCCCTAAAAAGAAAAGAAAAAAAACACACAGGTCCTGGGTTGCGTTGTAAATAAGAAATCACGTCATTGTAAATAATGCTCCCCACCGTAAATGTATAGTTTCAGAATAATTCCGTAATTCGGTTAGCTGTGGGCTTGAGTCTGTTAGACAGGATGCAATGCAATAGGGGGACATACTTATTTGTGTTTTAAAATTGTCACACTCAGGGTCAGGTTAATTGTAGAGGGAATTACACCTACATGTCACACTCACTTAAGTCTAGTAGGCCCGAGGACGTGCCTGAAGAAAGGAGGGTGCAGTGTAACGATTTTGAGAAGTGTAACGGGTTTTGAGAAGTGTAACGGGTTTTGAGGAGTGTAACAATTTTGGAGGAAGGGTAACGGATGTGAAGAGTATGGTTTTGGTATGGTAACATCCTGGTAATGTAAATAATGGTCGCAGCCGTCCTCCTAATTAATTTCATAGAACATACACGCAGGTCACGATATATCTTTTAAATAGTGTATTTCCTTATTCCATGTAGGCTAAGTATGTGTTTTCCACTAGATTGACTTTGCATTGTATCAAACAAAATAAGCGTAGGCCCTTCCAATTTCCCCAAAACCTCCCTTCCAATTGCCTTCCGCATTTTGGCTGGTTTTCTTCAAACCACCATTGGCCACGAGGTAAGGTTGGGGAAGAAAGGCGTGTCTCCACCTCGTCATAAGAAGCAAGGAGTGAACCAGCCCTAACAGCCAATCAACACCGCGGTGAGTGACCCGGTAGGCGCGCCCTCGGAGTCGGCGGCTTGATTTCGCTGGAGGTGATAAAAGCGACTGCAGGGGACTGCTTTACGAGTGCAGATGAGAGATGACTGGAGATGAGCTGGAGAGGAGCAACGAGGCTGCACCAAAGAGAGGCCTTGAGAGATACGCTGGGGGATGACCTGGAAGAGGAGCGCAATCCACCGCAAGCCCTACCTACCTACCTGCCTGCCTGCAATACCCCCCTGTCGTTGGAGAGACGCGCTGAACGGAGGGAGACGGCTCCACCCCAGGAAGAGGAGCAGGTGTGCCGAGCCAGCGCGTGACGGCCGCGGATACGCGACGGAGGTTTTCCCGCCAAAACCGCGAGGGGTGCTGCGGCCTCCGACCTTGCCTTCCTCTCAAGCAATCAACCTCGAGCCATTACCTGCCTGAAATATCCACCGTGTGAGTGTGAACGTCCTGTCCTACTCGTTTGTCTTGGGGATTAAGTAAATGAAATAGAATAAGTTAACAATGCACTGTGTGACTGCTCTTTTCCATCTATTGCTGTAAATAATATTGGTCGCTCTAAAATATTGCTTGTGTGTGTATAATAAATCTGTTCTTCCTCCAAACTCTGTCTTTCTTCTCTCTTCTTCTCTTTCGGTCGCTTTAGAGGTTTCCCAATTGAATATCTGTAGCGCGATTAGTCAACGTTCGGTTGGAATCGGGTTCTAATCGGGGAGTAACTGTTCGGACGCGGTTAAATACACCACCGCTCGGTAAAATAACATCCAAAAACCGTGTCCGTAACAATATATATATATATATATATATATATATATATATATATATATACACACACACAGACTTGGCATTTAATATGGAATATTTTTTTTTGTGGGGGTGAACTTACTTTTCAAGATGTCTTAGAACCAAAAGTTCATTGGAATTATGTCGAAATCATTCTAGATTTTGTTAATGTGACCTTTAAAAGAAACAAAAACCACATTTGACATTTCGAAACAAATAAATTGATCCTTGAAAGTGATGTAAACTGATATCAAACTCAATTCATGGACAGTTCTGTGTTAAACTTCTGTACGTTTTCCAGAAGTATCTCTTTATTTTGCACATAAGCCAAAAAAATTTTTAACAAAAGTTAAATTACGACTGGGATTACAGACAGAAAAATTACAGTTCAGTACTTCGTGTAACCCCCACAAGCATTCAGGAGAGCACGTACACGTTGAGGCATGCTGTTCACGAGATTTGCCAAGGTTTGGACAGGAATCGCTTGCCATGCAGTGACAATAGCCTGCTGCAATTCACGCACAGAGGTCGGCTGCTGGTCCAAGTGGTCGATTTGACGCGTTAATTATGCCCACAAGTTCTCTATCGGATTCATATCCGGTGACATGGCAGGCCACTCCATATGCTCTACACGACGGTCAGCAAGAAAGTGTTGGATCATGCGAGCACGATGAGGCCGTGCATTGTCATCTTGGAAGACAAAATTTCCTCGAAAGGCTGCACGAGCAAATGGAAGCAATGTTTCTTCCAGAATGGCCCTGTACTTGAACTGGTTCAGGTTTCCATTCAGAACAACCAGGTCAGTTTTGCCCCCTGCATGAAAAGCAGCCCAAACGGTCACCCCACCACCTCCAGCTTGGACTCTTGGCACTATACAATCTTTGTTGTAGGCTTCATGCACTTGTCTGCACACTCGGACGCGGCCATCTTGACGATAGACCAGAAATCTAGACTCGTCACTGAAGATCACGTGATTCCAGTGTCCTGGCTGCCATTGACGGTGCTCTCTGGCCCACTGCAATCGGCACTGACGGTGTTGTCTGGTCAGGCGTGGCTTTCTCAGGGGACGCCTGGCACGATAGCCTGCTTGAACCAGTCATTGGTTGACTAGCCTTCTGGATACAGGCACATTTGTCAGTTGCTGCCACTCAGCCCTAAGCCGATTAGCTGACTTGGTACGGCCATTGCGGACTAACCGGTGCAGCTGGCGATCATGCCTCCTTGTGGTTCTGCGGGGACGTCCGGGCCTCGGTATTGGAGTTGGGACACCACTCTGAGCATTTCGTTTCAGGATCATTGACACCTGACCTTGAGTGATGCCATACTGCCGAGCAATAGCACGCCGTTTCATGCCGTAATTTCGTAAGGCCACCACTCCATGACAAACAGCATTGTCGAGTTGACGGACCATCTCCAGAGG
>NC_136267.1:124671592-124689092 GCF_964187855.1 Myxine glutinosa | reverse complement strand
TGGACAATTGTCAAATATAAGGCCCATCGGAATGATTTCAACATTGAGGAACTTTTGTTATTAGGCTTATCCTGTGGAATCTTTAAAATCCACAATTAGTGCTGGCAGATGGGACACCCATTTTAACTTCTGTCAGTGTGCTAGCAGATGGGACAACCAATTTATCGTCTATCAGAGGGACGGCGCACTTGGCGATACAACACCCTGTCCACGAAGCACCAATCAAACAATTTACAGTCGGATCGGGAATCCAACACAGACAAGACAACTCAAGAGACTCAAGATCTCCAACCTCATTTTTCCTCTCCACTCCCACCTCGCGTGTCTGTGTATTGTACTGTCCTCCCAACAGTGACGACTCCACCTCCATGATCTCTCTTTTCTCTCTCAGACAACATGGACCAACTTTTAATCACTCATAAATGTGATGCCTTCAATTGTCACCATGCCAATTGGCTGAGTGTTGTGTTCTCTCTCATCAGCCATGTCACTGCTGCAAAGGACTTCTGTGACTTCAAAGGACTGACTCAATCCATGACTTTTCCCACCTGGATTTCTCCCAATGGAAAATCTTCCCTTCTGGGTTTGGTGATGAACAACTTCCCTGCCAATGTATCTTTCTCGTCCTCTGCCCAAATTGGCTCATCTGATCATGTGCTTGTGAAGGTCAACATCCCTCTGGCCATTCTCAGAGAACAGCATTAGTGTTGGTGAGTCTGACCGTTCACTCAGGCAAACTGGCTGCCCCTGATATTAATTCAGCCTGGGAATTCTTCCACAGAAACCTGCTCTCCCTTATGCACAGATTCATCCCATCTCATCTTCAGTTAAATCTTACGCATCCTCCCGCTCTTGGTACTCTGAATCCTGTGGTGAGGCAGTTGCTTTAAAACAACTGGCATTCTCCTCCTGGAAGGCAAATCCAACCGAAGGCAACCCAAGATCATTCCACAAAGCCCGCAACAAGTATGTCGAGTCTCAAGAGAGTCAGAAAACAACATCTGTCCAATCTCAAAAATGAGCTTTCAAACTTCTCTCCCTCCTCAAAAACCCGGTGGCACCTTGTGAAGTCTGTCTCTGGTGAATGCTTCCCTTACATCCCTCCCCTCACTTCAAATGACACCGCAGCCGACTCAGCTAGTGAGAAGGCCAAATGCCTCAATTCTGTTACCTTCAAAATCTTGTGTCCCTAACCCCTTTCTCTCAGTACCCACCCTTCCCAGTCGTTCCCAACTGCTCCTGGATTATGTGTTTTTTGCACCTGAGAAGGTGGAAAAGTTTCTGGCAACCCTCGACTCGAGTCTGCAACTGAACCATCAGCTCACATGGCCTAACAGCCTGTTCTGTTGCTCTTGCACTTCATCTCTCTGCCCTTTTCACCCTATCATTTACCTGAGGTAATCCTCCATCTGCTTGGAAAGCAGCAAACATCACACCATCACATAAAAGATGCAAAAACGGATCATCTTAACTACAGTCCAATTAGCTTACTTTCAATCATCAGCAAGGTCATGGAAACCATCATCGAGGTTCACACAAGATCATTTCTTTTCTCCAACGACCTCAGCTCAGATCATCAATTCCAATTCAGACCTGGTTACTCTACCTTGGACATGCTGCTTTTACTCTCTGATCAATGGATGGACTCCCAGAAAAAATTGGAGCCAGTGTAAACTTAGGATGTCATCGGTTATGTGGTTGGGCAGCCGTATTGGATCTAAGCAAAAATCTTTGAAAAAACTTCTCTGAAACTGCTTAACGGATCAATGCAAAACTTGAACAAATTGATCAACTACCCATGGGAAATATAGTTTAATAAAAGTGACATCATCGGTCACTGGTCTGGCAGCCATATTAGATAAAAGAAAAAAAAAATCTTCAAAAAAACAAGAGATGGCTTGCACCAAGTCCTTCTCAAGATTGTATTGGGTAAGTATTCTATGAATACCACCGAGTTGATTTATTGATTGAATGAATGATCGTTTAAAGGCCATTTTTCCCCACGAGAGCAGGAGTTAGCCTTGCGGGCCCCATGACAATCATGGTTCCCTGTTTGAGGCAGTTTTTATGGCCGGATGCCCTTCCTGATGCCAACCTTTAGTCGCCTCTTACGATGCGCAGGGATACGGTGTACCCATTCTAAATCGGGGTACACACCGGGATCATTCATCCCAGCAAGCTGGTACTCAATTTGCCAACCTCGGAAAGATGACAGGCTGAGTCAACCCCCCTGGCATTAATTCAGCAATCGACCGGGATTCAAACTAATGATCCTAGGATCCCATGCCAGCACCCTAACCGCTAAGGCAACACCAGGGTCTTATTGATTTATTGATTAATCAATTAATTGATTAATTTTTCGATTAATAACTAAATAAATTTTGAAAAAGTTACACCTTTGGATGAAACACTGGTGGTTTAGGATGAAACACTGGTATATTAGTCAATAGATTAAGAAATTAATTATTTTACGATTATTCTATATTTTAATTACGCAATTAATCAATCAATTATTGTACACCCCACCCTCCCAATACCGTCTCTCTGTGCTGCATGGCGGTATCGTGTAATGCCACGTGCTGGAAGATTTTTTTAATTTTTTTTTGGCATGGAGGCGGTATGCTTTGAATGTATCTGTACTTGTTTTTTATTAGTTTCTATGTTCTTTTGATTTATCCTTATCTTTATCAAACCTTCTCTTAGCCCCTTACCTAGAGTGGCTTTATGCCTTGTTTGGGGTGATTTCCACTTTAAAAAAAATAGCATATTTCAAAAAGTTGTGGACAGGTTACGACAAAAACTTGGTGAACGAGTTGGGTAGGTGACGAGAACAAGCCGATTAGATTTTGGTTTAAGTCCAGATGCAGACCCAACCTATCAGTGGGATACAAAACGTAAACGGTTTAGCCTTGTGGAGGTATGCGTTCTACCGAGTGTCGTTCTAGTTTTCTTTGTGTTGTGGTTCTTGTTCAAATTAATTTCCGACAATAGGCATTATCTATCAAGTGGAAGCGTTAGGTTGTGGGTGCAAAAGCTGGCGCAATGGCCCAAATGGCCCTTTTACCGGCAAGCCGGTCTTTGCAAAATTATCCGCACCTGAACCCGAACCAGACGTAGTCATCTCGTAGAGCAAGTCCTTGATCGACGTGTACTCTGGGATGTACGACTCATCTGTAAAGGCTTCATCAAAAGGCGGAGTCACCAGAAGTTGCCGGTGCAATCCACGACGGCGCCACAGGAAGAGCATGGCAAGAAGGACAATAAAGAGCAGCAGCAATGGCAAGACGATCACCAGCAACATCCGCAGAGGCTCCGGAAGTCCAACGCCTGGTACACAAGGAAGAACAGCTGTTACCACACCAACTAACCAAGAAGTTTTATCACGCTGTGGATTCAATCCATTTTTAACAATCATTGTCTTGCACTGGCTCTTACATATCCTTTAAAAAAAATTGCACTGACAGCATATGAAAGCTTCTACTCTGATGAGACAAGAACGTCCATAGCTGGAGCTTAATTGTAGATACAAGCTTAGTTGTGAATATGAACAAAAATAGGACAAATTTGAACGATCACCAGAGCTTTGACACAACTGGCATTATCTGGTTCAGTTCAACAGTCTCCTCGAGGATATTAACAAAGCAACTCACTGCTGAGCTTCAAACTGCCTTCCTTCACCAACATCCACACAAACATAATAATTACAAATTGCTCATCATTATAAACAAAGCCAAGGAATTACAGCACAGAAAGCGTTTGAATAGGAAGAAGGGAGGGGGAGGGAAGGCCTACTTGGAGTCGGGGATTGCAAAACGAGGTCTTCACTGTTACACAGGTCCTCTTTACAACAGCGGACAGAAATATCAGGATTGGTGTATTTGCAGATGAACAATGGTGCAAACTCGTTTTCCTTGGAACAGCGCCGGTCATATGTAATCTGTCCATACTGCCTCACGGCAGACGCGATGCACACCCCTTTGGTATGGCACTTGTATTCATCCACCGAGCACGTTTTGCAATGGCATTCGAGAGCTGTGCACACACGACAACGTGAATTTATTCATAAACATTGGTAAAACATGATAAAGACATGAAAAATTATTATTTTATTTTTACATTTGATGGCATTGACTAATAAATAGCACCGCAAAGCAGGCATAACCCCTCAGCCCATGCATGGTGGAAACCAATTTCAAGATGGCTGCCGTGGCGGCCATATTGAAAATCGCAGCGCACCCATGAACCTTCCTCTACATAACCCCAACACACTGTAAAAATGGATTTAATCGGACAAGCCGTTCTGCTCGAAATTGACGGAAACCAAAAGTTTACGGAAGCCCAGATGGCTGCCGTGGCGGCCATATTGAAAATAGCAGCGCGCCCATTTTCGAAAGGAACCTTCCTCTACTCAACCTCAACACACACTGCAAAAATGGATTTAATCGGAGAAGCCGTTCTCCTTGAAATTTACGGAAACCAAAAGTTGCATGCCCGGACGACAATAACCCTGAGCCCAATTTGGGCTGAGGGGTGAAAATTGAAATTGTAATCACATACTGTATTTATTAAATAGTAATAATCACTTTTTTTTTTAGGTAGACAGACAGCAACCACCCAGGGTAGTACTATCGTTCTGACTTAGGAGCGTTAAAGTGGTGCCTGGAATCATCTTACACTCTCCGTGTCAGGATTGCTGGTCTTACTTTGTCTCACTCAAGCTAAAGCTACCGGGCCCAGCCTCAACCTCTTTCTCGCAAACAAACACCATACACTTTTCATCATACACATTTCTTCTCTTTTATTTAAGGCCTGGCCTCGATGAGGGCTATAGAATCTGTGCCTGGAGCCTTCAACATATATATATATATATTGTTGCGGTTGTGAGAATAGAGGTAACCCCCCCCTCTTAGTTATTTTAACCGCAACATGTAGCCTCGCTTAGTACAGTTATTTATTATTAAATGTAAGCATAGTCTCCTTTCCTGTGTTCGTGTGCGTTGAGCAGGCCAGTAAGTGTAGGCCTCAATTGGGCTAGAATGCCATGTGCTAGGGCCTAGAACAAGTCTGGCAGGCCCGAAGGAGGAGCTGCAGGGGAGTGGCTGGTAAGCGGCAGGCAGCCAATGAACGCTCAAGGGGAGTGGCTAACAACGACAGCCGGGGGAGGGGCTTGGAATATTCTGGTGGGACTCTGGGAGGGGCTATAAGACCCTGCCCCGGGCCCCCGCCCCAGTGAGAGCTGGTAGAAGAGTTGTGTCGATAGTCAGAGCTTCTGTCTGAGAGGTGTGTGAACGAACTCGCTCTGTGAACGGTCTCGCTCCTGCCCGCTGCCCCCGAACAATCTCCTCCGTGTTAAACTCCCTCTGTCATAGAGAGGTGTGATCGAGAAATAGCACGAACTCTCCCTGTGCCCTGCGCTCTGCTGCCTGATAACAGCGATTGCGAGGACGGTCCCTCCCGGGGCCACAGTCGCCAACGAGCTCCCTGCACGCGTGCCGCGAATGCCTCGAGGGACACGCCCGGCGAGCTGACCGGAGCGAACGGCGCCAAGGACGCGTTTGGAGCGAGTACTTTTCCTTCCTTTTTCCCCCCGCGTGAGTGAGTGGGCCCTTGTCCGGGTATTAAGATAAGGCTGATTAAGTATCTGCTCTGTGTCTCTTTATCCTGATCATTGTAAATTGTATAATAAACCTGTGTTCTTCCTTCCATTTGGTCGTTCATGTCATTTTCCACCATTCGCTTCGCACTGTACAAATAAGACCGCTCAATCGGGTTCAATAAGAAGTAACGGCACGAGTCACGTGACACGCAAACTGCTCGGGCGTATCAGAACAGCGTGATTCGTGTGAGGTCCAGTCCCCGTTCTCGTGGCGGCGTGTGTATCGAAGGTACTTAGGGAATCGACCAGATACCCTTCCGCACGCTCGCTACGGGAGTGGCGGCTCGGCCTCGGGGACTCGAAGCTCGAGGGGGAAAAGGGTTTAACCCCCCTCTGTACATCGACGGGCTCGAGACAAATTGGTGTCAGGAGTGGAATAATTGGACCTAGAGTGCGCTTCACATGCTCGAAATTACGAGCGTAAGAAATTTAGTTTTAAAATCAAATTTAAATTCGTACAATGGCTGGCCAAGACGACCAAATGCCGGTGGGAATAAGACGAGGAAGAACTAATGGCCCAGGACCAGCAGGGAGAGTTGGTAATGGAGGAAGTTGACGAGGGTGCTGCAGTTGGTGAAGAAAATGGCGACGCCTCGCACGTGGCGGCGAGAGCCGAGGCCGCGGCGCCAATGGATATGGGCCTTTTTATGGTGCAAGTCACGGCGTGCCTCAGTGAATTGAAAGAAATGGGGGACAAATCCACCAGGGAAAGGAAAGAAATGAGAGAGGAATCCAGGTGTAACATGGAAAAATTGAGGGAGGAATCCAGGTGCGATATGCAGAAGATGAGGGCAGAGTCAAGAAGGGATATGAAAAAGGCAGGGGAGGACATTGGGTGCAGGCTGAGCGGGAAGGTCGCGGTGGTACGCGACGAGATGACGCGGTGCGGAGAACGCGTGGGGAGCGAGGTAAAGCGGCGCACAGCCAAATTGACGGGGGCTATGAGAGTCGCGACGCAAGAGGAAATGGTAGAGAAGCCGACGATCGTCAAGTTGGGAAAGAAAATTTTGGGGACGCCGAGGAAGGTCGAATTGGAAGACGAAATTTTAGGGGCGCCGACGATCGTCGTGTTAGAAGAGATAATTGGAATTAGAAAGACTGGGGCAGAAGAGACAGAGAATAAATCACGGGAGGTGGTGATAGAGCCTGAACAAAGTCTGTGTTTGCACCGTGATGCCGTGCTTGCTAACTAAATAAAAAGTTTGCAGGTGCTGGCGGAGAAGGAGGGCCCCGAGGTGAGTAATAATGGCGGGAAGGTGTTTGGCGCGAACGGGTGCTTGGCGCGCTTGAGAGAGAAGCGAGACCTGGGCTTTCGCGGAAGTCCCATTGTGCGGTGTACGAGGGAGAGTGGTACGGAGTGCGAGGAGCGATAGTGCGTACCGGAATGCGTGGAGAAAGTGTTACGGAGTGTGAGAAAGAGAGCACACCGGAGTGTGTGTGGGAAGAGTGTGCACCGGAGTGTGCGATGGCTAAGTGTGTAGAAGAGGAGTGTGCACTGGAGTGTGTGAAGGAGTGCACACCTGAGAGTGTGAAAGAAGAGTGCACAGCCGAGTGTGTGAAGGGCGCGTGTGCACCGGAGTGTGCGATAGCGGATGTGAGGGAGAATGCACACCGGAGTGTGTATGGGACGAGTGTGCACCGGAGTGCGAGCAAGAATGCACAACGAAGTGTGTGAAAGGTGCGTGTGCGCCTGGGTGTGCGAGTGTGGAGTGGGTCCCGCGTGGTGAGGACGCGGCCCAGGCATCGACACCGGCCGGGGTAGCGTTTAGCGGGACGAGTAGCGAACGCGAGCCCCGGGTGAGTTGTGTTCTGCAGGGACCGGAGGGGATCGGTGCTGCGTCGGTCTCGCAAGGACCGGCGTGCACGGTTCGTACCTCCGCCCCCCGCACTGTATGGTTGGCACCGTGCCGTGGCGGCAAGGGACGACCGGGTTCGAGGGGAGGTATGGGTTATCGGAGCCACGCACCTTATCGGGTGAGGTGCGGGACCGCGAGGCCCCGCGCAGGGATGGAGCCCGGCACCTGGGCCCATCAATCCCTCCCCCCTTGGATCGTAAATGCCGGACGGACACCCCACACAGGCGACCAACCACCCGCATGGATCGCTCGGCCCTTCGAGGCCAAGCCGTGACAATGTACCTCCATAGATGGGGGCTCATAGTTTAGAGGACTGATGAGAGTAGCGTGCCCCACATGGGGGAATGGTAGTGTCACCATTACTCCCACGGGGGGGGCCCATGAGCATTAGTTTAGGGGGATGGCAGTGTTAGGCACATGGAGGGGCCAGCAATGGTTGCCTCCATGGGGCACCAAAGCTAGCCGAGGGAGGGCTAGGTTAATGTTAGGGATTTAGAAGACCTTAGGGACAAGAGTTAAGTAAGACACCTGAACTGTAGAGGGGATGTAGACAGTTTAGGTGGTTGTTAAGAAAAGGGTGTGCATAGTTTAAAGGGACGACGAGGGAAGCACGAGTTTTAGGGGAAATTAGTTAGGTAGATGATGCTGTGTGTTTGAGGAATTGTGAGTGAGACAAATGGAATTGTGTTGGTGTGTGGAAGTAAATGGTGTGCAAGATATTTGGGTGCGAAATAAATGGTGTGAAAGTAATGGTGTGGAAGTAAAAGGTGTCGAATGCATGGTACGAAGGATGGAATGGGAGGAAGTGGAACCCATTCGTGAAAGCCTGGGGTGGGTAGTGAAAAGCCAGGTAGAGGGCATAGGCAAATTGCATGGATATTGACACCTGTGGTGCGGGTAGTAGAAAGTAGTGTTTTGTAGGGTGCATGAGACTGTGGCCTGTATGCTGGCTGGGCGTGTGGCTTAATTAGTGCGTGTAGTTATTGGGGCACTCCATCACTGGTAGCTTGTCGGCCAGGTAATGCCACAGGTAAGCTCTGGGAGCCAGTTAGGATAGCGAGTGAGTGGGGCCCGAGAATCCCAGGAGAGGACCCGGTTTGCCCGATGCCGAGGTGGGCATAGAGGGGGTAAGTGCCAGGGAGGGCCTTCCCCAGTTAGTGTAGTTGTCAGGAGCAGGAAAGCTCAGGAGGCGGCTTCAGTGGCGGAGGTGCGCAGGTAGGTGGACCTGCTGGTGGAGCCACACGACCCAGCCCCGAAATTGTGCGAGGGCACAGATTGAAAATTTGTGGGGGTGAGACACAAATTCGGAGGGCACCACAGTGTGGGCAATGGGAATTCGGGTTCTTAGAACCACATAGTTTAAAGAGGCCGATTGGCAGGGTACGACCCCGGGTAGTTTAAATGAGTACTGCTGTTAGTGTAGTTAGGATGAGAAATCCCTTCGCACCATCCACAGCCAGTCACAGAGGAGGACGAGCTTCACACCGCAAGGGTCTGTAAGCCGTTTGGAAAATGAGATGCATCACGACGTGGGTGAGACATTGTTCTGTTCCATCCCTTCCTTCATGGGAGGGATTTGGAGACTAATTTGGCATTAGGGGGGGGGGGGGGGTATGGGAGACAAGACATAGAGACGAATTGTAAATACAAGGGGGGCTAGGGTAGTGCAGCCAACGGTGGGGGGTACGGACGGCTAGAGACGAGCTTCCTCCGCTCGCTCTTCCGCGTCCCTCGCATCGCACTACGCATGGTGGTGCCTGGTCACCTTGTTTTTCATGTGCTACCGCATGCCTTTCCCTTTGCTTGTTGCACCTTGTCTTCCCTCCCCGCCCCATGACCATTTTGGAGGCCGAACTGTGCAGCATCCATTCTGCCATCACACCTGTGCAGCACCTTGCTGCCAGTCCTTTTGCTGCACCCTTGCTACACCTGTGCAGCTGAACTGTGCAGGACTTTGCTGCCAAAACCACCTTTTGCTGCACCTTTGCCACACCTATAGACCACAAGCCTTGTGGCCTCGCACCTCTGCTGTGTAGCATCTTGCTGCAAACTCATCTTGCACCTTCGGACCACTTGTTGACTGGCACTGACGCCACGCAGTTGGACCACGTCAGAGTGGCCCTGTTGGCAATGGGAAATAAAAGGAAATTGTGTGCTATTGTGTGCTAGTGATGAAGATGGAAGATTTAGATGGCCCTGATGCTTCACATGGCCTGTATGCCGGTCAGGGCCAGCCGGTTTTGTTAGCCGCACACAGAAGATGCAAGAGGCAAGATGCAAGCAGCAAGTGCCATATGAGTGTTGATTTTCTCTCCTCCAATTTATTTTCCAAAGTGCAGGTCCTGGGACATAGAATTGTAAATATACGTGCTTGTAAATATAAGAATGTTGCCCACCGGCTATGTGTGCAGTTTACAAAATTCCGGAAATACTCGGATAGTTGTGGGTGTGAGTCTGTTAGAATAGCTGCTCAACGCATTAGGAGGGACATATCTAGTGTTAAATATGCCACACACATGGGTCAGAATAAATGTTAGGGGATTACACCTATGTGTCACATTTAAAAGTAAACGTAAAATTGCATGCCAGACTCTACCGGTCGTTCCAATGTTGGGGTCGACTTGGGACGAGTCTGGTGAGAGAGGGGGGTAGTGTTGCAGTTGTGAGAATAAAGGTAACCCCCCCCCCTCTTAGTTATTTGCACCGCAACATGCAGCCTCGCTTAGTACAGTTATTTCTTATTAAATGTAAGCATAGTCTCCTTTCCTGTGTTAGTGTGCGTTGAGCAGGCCAGTAAGTGTAGGCCTCAATTGGGCTAGAATGCCATGTGCTAGGGCCTAGAACAAGTCTGGCAGGCCAGAAGGAGGAGCTGCAGGGGAGTGGCCGGTAAGCGGCAGGCAGCCAATGAACGCTCAAGGGGAGTGTCTAACAACGGCAGCCGGGGGAGGGGCTTGGAATATTCTGGTGGGACTCTGGGAGGAGCTATAAGACCCTGCCCCGGGCCCCCGCCCCAGTGAGAGCTGGTAGGAGAGTTGTGTCGATAGTCGGAGCTTCTGTCCGAGAGGTGTGTGAACGAACTCGCTCTGTGAATGGTCTCGCTTTTGCCCGCTGCCCCCGAACGATCTCCTCCGTGTTAAGCTCCCTCTGTCATAGAGAGGTGTGATCGAGAAATAGCACAAACTCTCACTGTGCCCTGCGCTCTGCTGCCTGATAACAGTGCTTGCGAGGACGGTCCCTCCCGGGGCCACAGACGCCAACGAGCTCCCTGCACGTGTGCCGCGAACGCCTCGAGGGACACGCCCGGCGAGCTGACCGGAGCGAACGGCGCCAAGGATGCGTTTGGAGCGCGTACTTTTCCTTCCTTCTTTCCCCCGCGTGAGTGAGTGGGCCCTTGTCCGGGTATTAAGATAAGGCTGATTAAGTTTCTGTTCTGTGTCTCTTTATCCTGATCATTGTAAATTGTATAATAAACCTGTGTTCTTCCTTCCATTTGGTCGTTCATGTCATTTTCCACCATTGGTTTCGCACTGTACGAATAAGACCGCTCAATCGGGTTCAATAAGAAGTAACGGCACGAGTCACGTGACACGCAACCCGCTCAGGCGTATCATAACAGCGTGATTCGTGTGAGGTCCAGTCCCCGTTCTCGTGGCGGCGTGTGTATCAAAGGTACTTAGGGAATCGACCAGATACCCTTCCGCACGCTCGCTACGGGAGTGGCGGCTCGGCCTCATGGACTCTAATCTCGAGGGGGGAAAGGGTTTAACCCCCCTCTGTACGTCGACGGGCTCGAGATCGGCAACAATATATATATATATATATATATATACGATATATATATATATATATATATATATATATATATATATATATATATATATATATATATATATATATATATATATATATATATATATATATATATATATATACCCACCCTGCTAATGCAAAGACACAAACAAAACTAGAAATGGCACTTTATAACTGCTGGCAGCACCAAGAAGTCCCGCTATGATACAGCCCCGCAATGATCGCACACATGACTCATGACGTCCTCTTTATAAAACTGAATTCACAATCACATTTTAAATATTCCAATTTTTTTTTATAATGGCTGCCATACCATGTAAACTATGACATTTAAATTATCAAACTATATTCCAAAACTCTCGTTGATCATGTGTGTGAAGTTTCAAATCTATCTTGAAAGCCTGGATCCGTTCTGGAGAACATAAAATTATTAGGGTTTCTTAGTCTTCAAATAATTAAAAAGTTCTGGCTGCCATATCGTGCAACCAATCAAGTTGAAATTTAACACATGCATTCCGCTTGACGACTGGATCATACTTGTAAAGTTTGACTTCAATTGAGAGAGTTTCAGAGAGATCGTTATTTATTTATTTATTTTCCTTTGATCCAATATGGCTGCCCAACCACATGATATTTGACGTCATAGATTTACACTCTGGCTCTAACTTGATAGGGGATAAGGTGTGTGAGGTTTCGTGTTGATCGGATTAGGTTTGTTTCTCTATCCACTACGGCTGCAAAACCATGTGACCCATGACATCTCATTTTCACATTATATGCAGCAATTGTGTTCGATGATATTTGGCAAGTTTCACTTCGATAGGTTCAGCTGTTTCAAATAAACAATTATTCCCTTCCACCCCACTTTCATCCAACATGGGTGCCAGACCATATGACCGAAGATATATTTGTGAATACCCTATATTCCCCAAGGCTAGTGATCTTTCCTGGGAAAACAACATTTTCAAGCTGGCCTCCAAAGCCAGTCGCCGACTGGCCATCCTCCATCGTGCGAAGTCCTTTCTGGGCACCTCTGAGCTCCTCATCACATACAAAGCTTTCGTCGGCAGCTTAATGGAATACTGCTCTCCCCTCTGGGCTGGTGCTCCTGCCTCACACCTAGGTCGGCTTCACGCTGAAGAAACCAAAGCTTTCAGAATCATTGGAATCTCCCACGATGTAGCTGATTGTGAGGGCCTTTCACTCTCTCACTGCAGACAGGTTCGTGGCCTGTCTGTCTTCTACCGACTCCTCTCCGGCCTAGCTCCCCCCACTCTGTCTGTGCTCTGTCCCCCAAATATTTCCGACAGGTCACACAAGCTCTGCCAGCAACCCTCTTCTGGTGAAACTGCCAAAATCAAGACTCTCTGCTCACCTTCACTCTTTCATTCCTCTTTTCTCCCGCCTCTGGAACAATCTCCCACTTTCTCTTCAATCCCACTCCTCCCTCCAGGTCTTCAAAACAGCTGTTCACCACCATCTCTTATCTTCCCCCATCCAAAACATTGATCTTTTCTACCCGCATTAATGCACCCCAAATCTACCTTTTTCAAATTCCGACTTCTTTCCTGAAAGTCCGAGTAGTATCCATTTGTTTTATACCGTGTACCCCTCCTTCCTCCCTCCCCCCAAACCACGCCCCAGCTGTCTCCCTTCCACAGATCTAACAATGTCCCTGTTCTCTACTGTTGTTGTGCTTGTGTGCTTCCCTCTCTCCCCATCTTGTCTCCCACTCCCTTAATTACCCTGCGCTCGCGAAGCGAAAAGCGGGGTTGAGCAATGGGTTGCGTACGTGTGCAGTGTGTGTGCCGTGTGGCGTACGCCGTACGCGCAGTGTCTGCATTTTAAAAATTCATTTTCTCGGCAACCGTTGGCCCGATTGACATGAAATTTTACCGTAGGAGCGTCTCTGCCTGTCGATGTTTTTGCTGATAATTATGACGTCATAGGTCACGTGGTATGGACGCCATCTTGGAAAAACGTTACACCTCTATATCTCCCAAACCCCTTAATGGAGAAAATTGAAACATGGCTCATTGTCAAGTACACCCCATGGGGAATAAGATATGTTAATGATGATGTTATAGGTGCCTCCATTATGATCGCTTGATCTGATCAGTATGAAAATTTATTTTACCTCTGCAACTTAGTCCAATGAACATGAAATTTTCAGAATACGAGCGGCTCCTCCTCTAGAATTGTTCTAATGACAATTATGACGTCATTAGTCACGTGGTACAGGCACCAACTTGGAAAAATCGAAAAAAGTTGCACCTCTATCTCAGAAACCACTCCATGGAAAAAATTGAAATATGGCTCAATGTCAAGCATTCCCCTTGGGGAATAAGATATGTTAATGATGTCATCAGTACTGTAAAAATGACGTCATAATTCAGCAAGTACAACGCTTTTTTTTTTCTTTTTTCTTTTTTGTATACTGAATCGAGGCTCGTGAAAGAGCTAACATTTACTTCACAAACAAATCAACCAAACAAAATATATAAAAAGCTTGATTGATTCGATCAGTATGAATTTTTTCTCTGCAATTCTTGGACCGATTGACATGAAATTTTCACCATAGGAGCGCCTCCTCCTGTAGAATATTTTAATGATAATTATGACGTCATAGTTCAGCGGTGAAGGCACCATCTTGCAAAAAAAAACTTTGCCCCTCTATATCTCCGACCCCGATCCATGGAAAAAATTTAACATGGCTCATTGTCAAGTACCTCCCATAGGGAATAAGATATGTTAATGATGATGGCATCGGTGCCTTCATTATGACGTCATATTTCGACAAGTATAACGCTTGATTCGATAAGTAATGAAATTTTTTTCCTTAGCAACTGTTGGTCCGATGGACACTAAATCTTCACCATAGGAGCGCATCCTCCCATATAATTTTTTTAATGATAATTATGACATCATAGGTCACGTAGTACAGACGCCATCTTGGAAAAAACGAAAAACATTGCACCTCCATATCTCCGAAACCTCTACATGGAAAACAAGAAAGAGCAGAGATCGCAGACCCTCGCCAGGATGTTTTCTCGTGTTTTTTAAGGCTTTTGTGTCAAAACAACTATGGCGGCCGAAACATGACCGATGACGTCATCATTATTTATTTTTTTCTCCACCAATTTATCCCCAGATGACGCTGAATAAATTTTAAACTTCGCACCTCTATCTCTGAAACAACTCCATGGAAAAAGTTGAGACCTGGCTCATTGTCAACTACTCCCCATGAGGAATAAGATGTGTTGATGGTGATGTCATCGGTGCCTTAATTATGACGTCATAATTCGACCAGTGCAATGCTTGATCTGATCAGTATGAATAAAACAAAAATTCCTCTGCAACTGTTAGTCCGATGGACACGAAATTTTCAGAATGTGTGGCTCCTCCTGCATAATTGTTTAGTGATAATTACAACGTCATAGGTCAAGTGGTGCAGACGCCATCTTGGAAAAATATCGAAAAAAGTTGCACCTCTATATCTCCGAAACCGCTGCATGGAAAAAATTGAAACATGGCTCATTGTAAAGAACTCCATATGGGGAATAGGTGTTGTTAACGATGACGTCAGTGGTGCCATAATTATGACATCATAATTCGACAGGGACAACGCTTAGTCTGATCAGTTTGAAATTATGAGCGTGATCTATGCAATTATATTAGAGAATATAAATTGATGATGTCATCGCTCATGTGGTCTAGCAGCTATATGGGATCAAATTTTTAAAATGTTCAAAAACAGAAGAGTTGGCTCGGAACAAGTTGACTGCGCAGGGTAAGTATTCTATGAATACCATCTGGTTATGTTTTGTGTGTCCACTTATGTTTTTGTGTTCAATGTGTTAGCTCTTACACGATCCTCAACTTTGTATACAAAAAATATATATTAAAAAACTGCTTCATCTAAATATGTAACCTTTTGAAAATTAACTAAGTAATTAATAAAAAAAATTAATAATCAATTGATTAATTAATAAATCAAAAATACCCTTTATAGCCACATAACTTGGTCACTGTCATATCCAAATTTCAGCTTCCTAGCTCAAAAGATGCCCGAGATATTGCCCAGATCAAAAAGAAAATAAAAAAGTTCTTATTAAATCGATAGTAATTAATAAATTAATTGACTAATCAAAAATAAAAAAATAGTTCTGCCGAAGCATGTACTCATTATTGTGTCAAAATTTCCGTTTCATAGCTCAAAGAATGGCTGAGATATCACCTGGACAAACAAGAAAACAAGAAATATGTCGTGCATAGCACGATACTTGCGGAATCCCTAAAATAAGTAGTTGACATTTTGGCCTATGTTGACCTCAAAATGATTGGGGGTTGAATTCAGTGATCTGATATGCAAATCCTCCAAATTTCAAGTCAATCAGATGACAATTGATGATTTTAGAAGTTTGGCCTATGTTGACATTTTGACCTCAAAAGCAATAGGCTTCTTCCTTATGGACAACTCTACCATTTGGTCCACCAAGTTTGGCCAACTCTACCAAGTTTTGTAAAGATTAGTTTAAAATTGTGACCTGTGGGCGATTGACATACAGACAGACAATCAAACAGACAGAATATCGCACAAGACCAACCAATATACTTGAAAAATCTTAAATTTTCACAGGTAACAAACAAACGGAGTGAAAAATGAGCGCATGAAAAAAAAAAACACAGAAAAATCAGCGAAAAAATATATATATTCCCTTTCAGCACGCGTCATCACCGGGCCCCTTCGGTGCCGACGATGACGCCATGCAGCACCTGGAGATGGAATAAGGAGGGAGCGGTGTACAGAACTGTACAATAATAATAAACAGAAGAAAAACAATCGGCTTCCAGCCTGGAAGGCTTGTTACCGTTCCTAGAACAAGATGGTTCTGCACAATCCAGTGACTGCATTTGATTTTCAATCAAAATAAACCAGGTTTTAAAGACCCATCATTATATTACACTTACCATCAGAGGAGTGCAAGCAAACGAGTTTAACAGGTAGGACTGGTAGGTGTATGGTGTTTTTTTGAAAGGGACCAAAATAAACATTGTAAAAAGCAAAATAGGGACGTGTGGAGGCAAGTTATGGTGAGCTTCATGCCAATGGGAGAAGGGATAAAGGCGTTGGGGTGGGGAGGGAACGGGGTGAATGTGGTGGATGTGAGAGGGGAAGGGAAGGCGTTGAAGGTGGTGGATGCAAGAGGGGATGGGGAGGGGTTGAAGGCGGTGGATGTGAGAGGGGAAGGAAAGGCGTTGGGGTGGGGAGGGAACGGGGTGAATGTGGTGGATGTGAGAGGGGAAGGGAAGGCGTTGAAGGTGGTGGATGCAAGAGGGGATGGGGAGGGGTTGAAGGCGGTGGATGTGAGAGGGGAAGGAAAGGCGTTGAAGGCGGTGGATGCAAGAGGGGATGGGAAGGCGTTGAAGGTGGTGGATGTGAGAGGGGAAGGAAAGGCGTTGAAGGTGGTGGATGCAAGAGGAGATGGGAAGGCGTTGAAGGTGGTGGATGTGAGAGGGGATGGGGAGGGGTTGAAGGCGGTGGATGCAAGAGGGGATGG
Source organism: Myxine glutinosa (assembly GCF_964187855.1). Taxonomy (NCBI): domain Eukaryota; kingdom Metazoa; phylum Chordata; class Myxini; order Myxiniformes; family Myxinidae; genus Myxine; species Myxine glutinosa. The sequence goes on along the minus strand of NC_136267.1, from coordinate 124,672,209 downwards.
GAAGGCGTTGAAGGTGGTGGATGCAAGAGGGGATGGGGAGGGGTTGAAGGCGGTGGATGCGAGAGGGGAAGGAAAGGCGTTGAAGGTGGTGGATGCAAGAGGGGATGGGAAGGCGTTGAAGGTGGTGGATGCGAGAGGGGATGGGAAAGGGTTGAAGGCGGTGGATGTGAGAGGGGAAGGAAAGGCGTTGAAGGTGGTGGATGCAAGAGGGGATGGGAAGGCGTTGAAGGTGGTGGATGTGAGAGGGGAAGGAAAGGCGTTGGATGCAAGAGGGGAAGGGGAGGAGTTGAAGGCGGTGGATGTGAGAGGGGAAGAGAAGGCGTTGAAGGTGGTGGATGCAAGAGGGGAAGGGGAGGGGTTGAAGGTGGTGGATGCAAGAGGGGAAGGGAAGGCGTTGAAGGTGGTGGATGCAAGAGGGGATGGGACGGCGTTGAAGGCGGTGGATGTGAGAGGGGAAGGAAAGGCGTTGAAGGTGGTGGATGCAAGAGGGGATGGGACGGCGTTGAAGGCGGTGGATGTGAGAGGGGAAGGAAAGGCGTTGAAGGTGGTGGATGCAAGAGGGGAAGGAAAGGCGTTGAAGGTGGTGGATGCAAGAGGGGAAGGAAAGGCGTTGAAGG
>NC_136267.1:124646592-124666592 GCF_964187855.1 Myxine glutinosa | reverse complement strand
GAACGCCGCTCTTTGACGCTTCACCTCGACACGACGTTGCTGTCTCGGAGTATGGTTGCTGTCTGGGCAGGAGCTCCTGCACGAGAAACAAATTGACCAGGTGGTTTGCCTGGTTCCTGTGAATGGCCTTATTCGGATACGAAGGGGGCATCGTACCCACATAATACGTGTCATGCAGGTAAGGTGAGACACAGATACAGTGGATGTCGGTACTGAGGTGTGTAAATGTAAACAGTCACAAAGGGATAGAAAGTCCCATCACTTGGTAAAGAATATATAAACTATTGCTGATAAGATCACCAATCCATCGAAAGGTCCCTGTTTTTATTCCATCTGTCTGGCATTCCATCTTAAATTATGTAAAAAAAAAAAAAATCGCTGAATTAAATAAAAAATTGACCAGCAAGAGCATGCAAATATTTTTCTCACCTATTACAGGTGGACAATGCGGATAGCAAATCACCATGGAGATAAACCCAATTCAGTCAGTACATTCACAACCCCCAGATTCGACGATCACACACAGACGAGACCCTCAGCACAACGCATTAGATTCCCGAAGCTTGCCAAATGGCACTTCATTCAACACGTCATCAGAATGCATCTTATAACACAAACCATGCGATTCACTTCTCATAACAACAAGTTTGAATATCAAACAGTTGAGGAGAAATCGGGTGTGAAAGCCACAGGAGCTTGTCCCAAACAGTTCCACACGATGTACTCCTCAGAGATGAGTTCTTTTGCTGAAAAGGACAACAGTACAAATGTTGTGATGTATAAAAACTCTGACACATGCAAATAAAGATGCAGTGCAGCACATGCACAAGGAAGGGATGCACAGGAGCAGAACACAGCATGTTAAACAGAACACAATATTCTAACCAATCGTTTCTGATTTCATTGGTGCGAGGAAATGTACTTAAAAGAAAAACATGCTTCCAAAGCCAAGCAAACCATTCCAGATAGTCTCCTCCAATTACTGCCACCACCGAAGGTGGATGAAGGTCGTGTTTTCACCTCTATTTGTCTATATGTCTGTTTGTGAACAGGATACCTCAAAAAGTTGCGGACGGATTCGGACGAAACTTGGTGGTCAGATTGGGTGTGGGACAAGGACGGAATAACTAGATTTTGGTAAAGATCCGGATCCGAGCATTTTCTAAGTGATTTTTCACCATTGAGTGATAGGGCTAAAATCGATAAATATATATATATATATATATATATATATATATATATATATATATATATATATATATATACTACTGGTCAACAGTTTTAGACCACCTCAAGTTTTCCAGTTTTTATTGAACTTTACGCAGTTTAATGTCTCAATATACTCTGAAATTAAGCAAAGAACAAATAAACAATTGGAGATTAAAAAAAGAAATCATAGAATCATTTTGTTTAACAAAATTTAATTTAAATTTTTTACTCAGCAAAGTAGCGACCTTTTGCAGATATAACCACCGAACACACTCGTGGCATTCTTTCTACAATGGAAATCAAATATTGTTCGGGAAGTTCTTCCCAACACTGTTGCAGAAGTTCCCACAAATGTGTTGCACTTGTAGGTTGCTTTGCTTTCACCCTTCTGTCCAGTTCATCCCAAACCAGCTCGATGGGGTTTAAGTCCCCTCTTGCCCCTCCTCCCCTCTTGCCCCTCCCCTCCAAATCCCCCCCCCCCTTGCCCCTACACTTCTCCCTTGCCCCTCCACTTCAAATCTCCCCCCTTGCCTCTCCCGTCCTAAACTCCCCCCTTGCCCCTCCCCTCCTAAACTCCCCCCTCACTCCTCCCCTTCAAAACTCCCCCCCAACCCCTCCCATTCAAATCTCCTCCCAGACCATTCCTCTCCAATTCTCCCTCCCCCCTCCTCATCCTCCTCCTCCTCAAAGCTGCCTCCTCCCCACTTCGTCTCCCTTCTATCTCATACCCCACCCCCCCCCCCCAACCTTCTACTTTCCTCTGCCCCCCCCCCTCAAACAACCCCTCACTGTGCCTCATCCCTTCACCATCAAACCTTTCGTTCTCCTCATCCTTCCTTTTCTTGTAACTCTTCTGTAATCTCTGACACACTATCAACTGCTCTCCCTACCTCCCCCTCTCATCCTTCATCTTACCCGACATCTCCCCTCCCCTGTCCTGTACCCGATGCTCCCCCTCTCTCTTCATTAACGGTATGGACCTCAAACATCCAGGGCCTTCGCTCAAACCTGACTGATCTCTCCATACAGGTTGCTTCTGACAATCCAGACTTGATCGGCTTAACAGAAACTTTCCTCCTTCAAGATGTCTCCGATTCCTTAATATCTCTTCCTGGTTACTCCATCCTCCGGTATGATAGACCTGAGCCTCGTCCTGGTGGTGGGGTGGCTATCTTTATCAAAAACTCTCTTCCTCACTCTCCTTGCACTGCCATCTCTCCACCTCACCCCCAGGAGTACCTCTGGCTACGGCTTCCTCTCCGCTCCCACCTTTTGTTCATATGTGTTCTGGACCATCCTCCAAACAGTGATGACTCCATTTACATTTCACTGTCTGACAACATGGACCAACTTCTATCCACTCATCCCAACTCTCTCTTCCTCATATGTGGCGACTTCAACTGTCATCATGCCAGCTGGCTGGGTGTGGGTTCATCTCTCACCAGCCATGGCACCTCAGCAAAGGACTTCTGTGACTCACTGGGATTGACACAATCTGTCAATTTCCCGACCCGGATCTCAGCCAATGGTGTATCTTCTCTTCTAGACTTGGTTATGACAAACTTCCCTGCTAATGTCTGCTGCTCTTCTTCTGCCCCAATCGGTTCTTCTGATCATGTGCTGGTTAAAGTGGACATCTCTCTGGCCATTCTCAGAGAGCCTCCTCAGTGTCGCCGAGTCTGGCATTTCACTCAGGCCGACTGGCACGGTCTTCAAGCAGCCATCAATCATCTGGACTGGTCTCCCATCTCCACTGCCTCTGACATCAATTCTTCCTGGGAATTCTTCCAAAGCAAACTGCTCTCTCTCTCATGCAGAGATTTATCCCATCTCGTCTTCAGTTGTCTTACCCTTCCTCCCGTCCATGGTACACTGAATCTTGTGGTGAGGCAGTTGCCCTGAAACAACTTGCCTTTGCCTCTTGGAAGGCTAATCCAACTGAAGGCAATCTCAGTTCCTTCCACCAAGCTCGGAACAAGTGTGTGTCTACCCTCAGGAGTGCCAGGAAGCACTATCTCTCCACACTCAAGAATGAACTCTCAAACCTGTCTCCTTCCTCCAAATCATGGTGGCGTCTGGTCAAATCCGTTTCTGGTGTTTGTTCCCCCTCCATCCCCTCCCTTACCTCAAATGGCTACACAGTTGACACCGCACGTGACAAAGCCGAATGCCTCAACTCTGTGTTTGCCTCAAAATCTTGTGTCCCAAACCCATCTCTCTCTGCTCCCACCTTACCCAGTCGAACCCAACTGCTCCTGGACTCTGTGTCCTTCTCTCCTGACAAGGTGGAGGAGTTTTTGTCAAACCTCGACTCTGATTCTGCAACTGGACCAGACGGCATAAGCCCACGGGTCCTAAAATCCTGCTCTGCCGCTCTATCTCACCCTCTCTTTTGCTCAAGGTCATCTGCCAGCATCCTGGAAATCAGCAAACATTACCGCTTTACACAAAAAAGGTGCAAAAACAGATCCTTGCAACTACAGACCAATCAGCCTGCTCCCAATTTTCAGCAAAGTCACGGAATCCATCATTGCTTCGGATATCAAATCCTTCCTCTTCTCCAATGGCTTGATCTCTGATCATCAAGTTGGATTCAGACCAGGTCATTCTACTCTGGACATGCTGCTTCTGCTGTCTCAACAATGGATGGAGGTCCTCAATGCCAAACAGGAAATCAGAGCCGTCTCCCTCGACATATCACGTGCCTACGATACGGTCTGACACCCAGCTCTGCTCACCAAACTCTCCTCCTATGGTATCCATGGAAATCTCCACTCATGGCTTGTGGACTTCCTCTCTGGTCGTAGTCAACGTGTGGCCCTGAATGGATTTCTCTCATCGCCCCTTCCTGTTCTGGCTGGAGTTCCCCAAGGCAGTGTTCTGGGCCCTGTGCTTTTTATGGTCTTCATCAATGATCTCTCTGACTCTCTGGAAAATCCTCTCTATCTCTTTGCTGATGACTCCACTCTCTGCCGCTCCATTCCTCTTCCCTCAGATCGGCAGTCTGCAGCCTCCTCACTCTCTGAAGACCTGGACAAAATCACAGACTGGTCAAACAAGTGGAACATGTCTTTCAATCCTGACAAATCTCACACTCTTGCTATGTCTCTCCGAAAAGATCGACTGGACAAACCCTCCAATCTACTTTCTCAACAATCCTCTCCAATGAAGTTCTGTCGCTCAAGCTTTTGGGTCTCACTATCTGCCATGATCTTTCTTGGGAAAACCACATTTCCAAGCTGGCCTCCAAAGCCAGTCGCCGACTGGGCATCCTCCGTCGTGCGAAGTCCTTCCTCGGCACAACTGAGCTCCTCACCACATACAAGGCTTTCATCCGCAGCTCAATGGAATACTGTTCCCCGCTCTGGGCCGGTGCTCCTGCCTCACACCTAGCTCGGCTTCACGCTGTTGAAGCCAAAGCTTTCAGAATCATTGGAATCTCCTGCGAGGAAGCTAACTCCGAGGACCTTTCACTCACTCACCGCAGGCAGGTTGGTGGTCTTTCTGTCTTCTACCGACTCCTCTCCGGCCTTGCTCCCCCAGCTCTCTCTGTGCTTTGTCCCCCAAATATTCCTACAGGTTGCACAAGATCTGCCAGCAACCCTCCGATGGTTAAACTGCCGAAATCTCGGCTCTCTGCTCACCTTCACTCTTTCATTCCTCTTTTCTCCCGCCTCTGGAACAAACTCCCACACTCCCTTCAATCCCACTCCTCCCTCCAGGTCTTTAAAACAGCTGTTCACCACCATCTCTTATCTTTCCCCATCCAAAACCTTGATCTTTTCTACCCCCACTAATTCACCCCAGATCCACCTTGTTTGAAATTCCAACTTCTTTCCTGGAAGTCCCAGCAGTGTCCATATGTTTTATACCTCTCCCACCCCTCCTTCCCATGCCTCTCCCTCCCACAGATCTCTCGATGTCCCTGGTCTCAAATGTTGTGTTTGTGTTCTCCCCCCTCTCTCCCCATCTTGTCAACTGCTCCCTTATTTTGTGTTTTATGTGTCGGTTTGACTTTTTGTGTGATTAATGTTAGCTCTTTCACGAGCCTCGATCTTGTATACACAGAAAAAAAAAAGAAAAAAAAAAATAAGGTCTGAATATGGATCCAGATAAGAGGATTTTTAAAGTGATTAATCACCATTCAGTGATAGGGCTATAAACTGTGTATATGTGAACTACTACGTATATATGATATTTCTCAAAGTTGTGGACGAGTTATGACAAAACTAGGTGGATGAGTTGGTTCGGGAACAATAACTAGCCGATTAGATTTTGGTTCAGGTCCGGATCCAGATATGGCCTGTCAATGGGATACAATGCGTAAACTGCTCAGCTATGCGGAAGTATGCTCTCTCCCGAACACCGTTCTTTTTACAGATTAAATCAAGAGGATGTTGATTGAGGTTTGCTTTCTGCGGTACTGCAGCATTATAAAATTTAAAATAAAAAAACCAAAGAGCTTTTCTACAAAATCCATGAAGAGTTACGAAGACCTTTTAGTCACAAAACCCAAAATGAAATTTCATTAACGACAGCTTTTTTTTTCTTTTTTTTTTCGTCAAAGCAATTGAATGGCTTTGAAGAGGAGAACCACTCACCGGTGGTTACTTTTATTTTTGCAGGTGGCTGCACTTGGATGGAGTACGAATCCACGGTGCAGCCCGTCAGGGTGTAATCCTGGATCTTGAAAATGATCTAAAGGAATAGGCAGTACCCTTAACAGGCAGTAATCATTAATTTATTGCCTCAAAGTTTGACAATGTGCAGTATGTAGAAGTGCAAGTACAGCGTACATTACCCGTCATGGCTACAACAGTGGATAATTTGGCTGAAGGACCGAATCTTTCAACATCACAGGTACAATTTCAACAACTGTGTAAGCAGCCTTTAAAAAGACATGATTACCTGTCATTTCATCACAGTCACACATCTCACCTTGGCATATGCATTAAGGCCAGTGCAGAAAGGGGCAGAAGGAACTGCTGCCTTGTGCTCAGTTTGCCCCTCGGTGATCACCTTTCCCGTCAGGCTAGCTTGGAGGCTCTTGGGGAAATGTGTTCCTGGGGAACAAACTGAAGAGTTAGCTATTGATATATGGGCTGTGACTTGACTTGGGATGACTGTCAGGAAGGGAAAGGCCAATGAAGAATTGGCACAAGTCTCATAGAGGCATTTCTCTCAATTCCAATAGTTGGCATTCGTTTGACGACATGGAAAGATGACGTTTTCATTGCAAAAAGAAACAAGGGATGAGGATCTGCTTCCTGACCTAGAGACAGGAAGCAGGGTCAAAAAACAAATACCGACCAACATTCCAAACAAGCAGCGCCTGCTCTTTCTGAACGTCCAAATTCCCCGTTGTAACTTTGCAGTCCTTGACGTGAATGAACCCCCTGCGGAATACAAGGTCAGGTGATCATAAGGATGGCAACTCCATAAAGAGGTGAAAGTTAATGAGTAATTATATGGATTAAGTATGAAATAGGTTCAACTACAACCTTATACAGGAGAGTCTTAATGTAATGAACAGATATGTTCTATGGATTGGCTGTTGTATCGGAAGTCTACGTGGAAGGTACATGATAAAGCCATGTAAAGATTTTGTTTATGGGTGTAACCGGTGGGCAACAGCAAACCCAAACCCAGGCTTAGGAAACACTTGTGCAACAACCTTCTGAGAATGTAACCATCAATACAGACAGGCACCTGTTGAAGAAGGGGATGTGGACAGTGCAATACTCAAACGCATTCCGGACAGACTCGTGCAAGGATAGGCAAAGTGAGAGGTTCAGCACCGAAACACCACCATTTCCTCCTTGGCTTGCAACGTCTTTCTCTTCGTCCAGCTGATAGACCCCAAGCACAGGCATGATAGGGCAGGAAGCTGTATAAATGCACAAACGAAATGTTCCAGTGGGAGGGATGAATTGGAAACGGTATGGGCCTGCAAAGGCCTCATCACTGGAGTCACCGGTTCTGTGGACATCCAAGCAGGTCGCCTTCAGGGTGGACTCGGGCACCGCACTTACGCACGGGTGCACAAACAAGTCTTGGAGTGGTACACCAGCCACGGGGAGGGTTGCATTCAAGCTTACGTCGGGCCAACCTTCCAAGTCACACTGATCAAGACAAGCAAGCATGAGAAAAATTACCATTTACATCAATTAAAAATATTATATTATTCCTATTGTTGATGTGAAACACAAAGCTGTCAGGAAAACAAGCGAGATGTCTATCTAGTGTCGAGTTCGATTCCCAGCTACAATATACCGTATTTTTCGGCGTACAAGTCGATTTTTTGGCACATAAGTTGTTAATACTTGGAGTAAAAGTCGAATTGGCTATTTTTTGCCGTTTTTACCTCCACCAACGAAGGTGGATGCAGGTTATGTCCCCCCCCCCCCTGTATGTCTGTCTGTGAGCAGAATATTTCAAAAAGTCATGGATGGATTCTAACAAAACTTGGTGGACAAGTTGGGTGTGACAAGAACAAGCCGATTAGATTTTGGTTCAGGTCCGGATGCAGTTCTGGCCTATCAGTGAGTTACAAAAAACAAACTGTTCAGCCTACCAGAGATATGCGCTCTACCAAGTGCCATTGTAGTTCATAGCTAAGTCGAGTTGAAGTACAGGACAAAGTTAGATCAATTACGGTCGTGAGCGAAAAAGTCAGTCAGAACAATGGAGGTGTTAATACCTACCTGACACAACACATCGCTCCGACAGTACTTTCAGGGTTTGAATATTAATGAGCTTTTTTCTGCATATTATTTGAAATACTTTGTGGGACGAACTTTTGTATAAATTAGGAATGCAAATAGTTTTTCAACATGTTTGTCATTATATATATATATATATATATATATATATATATATATATATATATATATATATATATATATATATATATATATATATATATATATATATATATATATATATTGTTGTGGATCCCCCGAAGCCCGTTCCCATTACGAAGGGGGGGTTAAACCCCTTTTTTCCCCCTGGGACTTCGGGTCCGCGAGACCGAGTCGCCACTTCCGGGCAAACGTGAAAAAGGGTTTCGGGACAAATTCGCACGTACCTTTGGTACCCACGCTGCCACGAAAGCGGGGATCGAGCCTTGCACGAGCCACGCTTAATCGAGTACGCCCGAGCAGAATGCATATCACGTGACTCGTGCTGTTACTTTTATTGGAACCCAATTCGAGCGGTTTTATTCGTACCATGGGAAGCCAATGATGGAAGAGACAGGACGGTCAAATCAGAAGGAAGAACAGAATTTATTTATACTGTACAAGGATTTGTAGAAGGAAAGGGACACAGAGCAGAGCTTAGTCAGTCTTACTAATTCCCAGACAAATGGGCCCACTTACACACACGGGGAGATGGAGGATGAGAAGTTCGCGCTTCGCCGCCAGTCGCCCCGGGGCAGCTCGCCCGGTGTGGCTCTCAAATGTACACGGCACGTATCAGGCGAAGGCAGGCAGGAGGAAATCGCGCGTCTGTGGCCCGGCGCGGGTCGTCCTCTCGAACACGTGATTAATACTGCGCAGAGCGCGGGGAACAGGGCACGGGGCAAGTTCGTGTACAACGGCAATTCAATTCGCTTTGCAACTCCACTCGCGTTCTCGTCTGCCTTCTGCGTTCTCGTGCCGTCCGTTCTCGTGCGATCCCAGTTCTGATCTGCCACGTTCTCCCTGTTCTCAGAACTGAGGTGGGGGGCTCGGAGCAGGGTTTTATGGCCCCGCCCCAGCCCGAATCGAATGTTCCAAACCCCGCCTCTGGTCGTCGTGGTTAGCCACTCCCCTCGAGCACACTTAGCCACTCCCCTCGAGTATTGGCGGCTCGTTGCTTACCGACCACTCCTCCTGCCCCGCCTTCCTTCGGCCTCGGTCGACTTGTTCAGGCCTGCCGCGTGGTATTTCAGCGCCAAACCAAAAGCATCAAAGCAAAGCGCCAAAAGAACACCTAATCTCACTGGCCTACTCAACGCAAAACTAAACACAGGAAAGGACTACGCTTACATTTACTAAGAAATAACTGAACTATCGCAAGGCTTCATGTTGTGGTGTAACTAACTAAGAGGGGAAATTAACCTTTATTTCAAAACCGCAACAATATATACATAGGTGCAGTATTTAAAACAAGATACAGAATAATTATCAGCACTGGCTCACAGCACATTACATTTTACCAATCCCGAACACATTTCTCGCTGACACCGTATTTCCTATGCAGAGTCAAATTCCTGCCATTTTCCTCAGTTAGCTAAACAACTTCCAACTTAAAATCTGCCGTGTATGACTTGCGCGACTTTACGGGAGGCATTTTGAGATTACGTATTGTTGCGGTTTTGTGGTTTTATAATAAAGGTTAATTTCCGCTCCTATTTAGTTACACTACAACATGTAGCCTCATTTAAGCTCAATTATTTCTTAGTAAATGTAAGGGTAGTCCTTTCCTGTGTTAGTTTTGCGTTGAGTAGGATAATGGAAATTAGGTGCCCTTACGATGCTTCGATGCTTTTGGTTTTGGCGCGAAATACCACGCGGCAGGCCTGAACAAGTCGACCAAGGTCGAAGGAAGGTGGAGGAGGAGCCAACGGTAAGCGCGAGCCGCCAATCAGGGCTCGAGGGGAGTGACTTACCACTGCAGCAAAAGGCGGGGTTTGGAACGTTCGAGTCGGGCTAGGGCGGGGCGATATAACCCTGTGCCCAGAGCTCCCCACCTCAGTGATGAGAGGAGATGCGCTGAGTTACGAGTTATGAGCTCGGAGTTCTCAGTTATGAGATGAGCGCAGGGCAAGTCAGCCCAGTTACGAGATCGGAGTCGTGAGAATACGGCAGTTCAGTTGAGTTGAGCATAACCCCGTTGTACATGAACGTGCCCTGCTCTCCGCGCTCTGCGCAGTATTAATCGCGCTATAAAGACGACCCACGCCGGGCCACAGACGCGCGTATTTCCTCCTGCCTGCCTTTACCGATATACGCGCCGCGAGGATTTTCCCACCTGCCTGCTTTCGCCGGGATACGTGCAGTGACCGCCAGAGGGCCACGCCGGGTGAGCTGTTCCTGGAGCGACCGAAGCAGGCGCGGTCGGCGCGCGAACATTCTCCTTCCATTTCCCCGTGCGAGTGATCGGGCCAGTGTCTGGGAAGATAAGTAAGACTGCTTAAGTTCTGCCCTGTGTCCCCTTTTCTCCTACCAAATCATTGTAAATAGTGTAAATAAATCTGTTCTTCCTTCTGATTCGACCGTTTCGTCTCTTCCATCATTGGTCTCGCGTGGTATGAATTAGATCGCTCTGATCCGGTTCTATAGAAAGGTAACAGCACGTGTCACGTGGTACGCCATCCGCTTGGGTGTACTCAATCACGCGTGATTCGTGCGAGACTCAATCCCCGCTTCCGCTACGGCGTGGGTACTCAAGGTACGTGCAAAATTGTCCCGAAACCCTTTTCCACGTCTGCCCGGAAGTGGCGACTCAGTCTCGCGGTTTTGAAGACCCAAGGAGAAAAAAGGGCTTAATCTCCCCTTTGTAAGGGAACGGACTTCGAAAAACCACAACAGTATCAAGGATGGATACATATGATTCGGATTGAAAGTGTTGGATGAAACATAATTGGTGAGTGCGTGCTCGTTATTGATTGGATAACTTCGCATGCAACAGTAAGCGGATTAACATTTAAATGTTCACCCGATCAACAAACGTTCTGGGCAATGATTTATATAGCGTTTTCAATTAACGATTACACAATGTCAAAAATATCACACTTTGCAGTTTTTTTCATTTATGCAATTCAATGTCTTAAAACCATAGTTCAGTCGATTCCAAGTACAGGTCGAGGCCTGAGCTTCTGGGAAAAAAAAAAGTAACAACTTGTACGCCAAAACATATGGAACCCTATCAACTTAGTGCTTTTCGGACAGCGTGTTGCATCAACAATTCCATTCTCCATTAAAGAGAACTTTAAGCTAGCTGTCCTATCTGCAAGCATTATTTTGTGGATGTTAAAGACCCATAGGTACCCTTCGAACAAAAGCGAGAAATTGTTAGCCAGTACCTTGACCAAAGTCTAAATTCCTACCCAAAGCAACAGGAATATCATTGGCATCACTGAATTTCCGTGATGATGCAACCAGCAGATCAATTTCATAACTGAATCACAGCCAAATGTACATTCAATTGATAGATGTGAAACACAAGATGATGCTTCAAAACTGAAAATTACTCTGTCTGTTCATGATCGTATTTCTTGCAATTTCATTGGAGGTAGCTACGTCTTGTCCAGGATTGGCTCACAACCACGTGACATCACGTTTCAGCCAATAGTGGACAAAACATGGCTGTCTGAATATAAATTACAGGGGATTTCAAGTTCTGTTTAACAGACTTGATAAATACATACTATAATTTGTAGTGAAGGATTTGAAAATTATAGGTTTCACGAATGTTTTTGCAGTTGCTCAAACTTAGTGTCTTTCCTATGAACCACAGCAACAAAACATGGCAACAGGGTTTATTTGAAGAATTAAAAAACGCATAACAAAAGCAATGAACACCTTGCAGGAGATGCAGCCGTAAACCTCCCAAGCATCAGGAACATCACGGCGGCCGTACTGCACCGCGCGCACCCATTCGGTCACGAGAGCAGATGCTGCCGCTTTGCCCTGACTGCCGATGGGTCTCCAAGCCGGTGTTGGACGATCATTCACAGTGCCGGAACCAATCGAGCTGCACTGGTTGAGACTCGGCTGGTGGAGATCGGTATCAATCGGAGTGCCAAAAGGACAGGCGGCAGTGAGCATGGCAGGGAGGGAGGAGAGCTGGGGGAGGTATTTGGAGCAAGTGAGAGAGAAAAACTTTGAAAACAGAAGTAGTTAGTTGGGAGGGCCTCTCATATTCAGCAGAGGCATTTTATCTAAGAGATAGTTCGAATATGACATGCAGCTTTGTTAAAATTATGTAGGTAGATTCATAATCTATGAAGATTCATAATCTATGGTTGTTCATTTGAGTCGGTGACTTGGACTCGAGTGCGACTCGAGCCACTTTGTATCGGACTTGCGACTGGACATAGACTTTGAAAAAAAAAGACTTTGGACTTGACTTGTGACTTGTTGACAATCTTCATTTTCCCTCCCAAAAATATAGTCTAAATTTAATTGCACACCGCACCTTTTCTATGCCATCTCCAGGCACTGCATAACGTCATTGCCGGGCACCGAAGGGGGCTCGGCAATGACGCACGCTGAAAGGGAGTACTCAGTTTTCACTCTGGTTGTTTGTTGTACACCGCACCTTTCCTATGCCATCTCCAGGCATTGCAAATCGTCATTGCCGGGCACCGAAGGGGGCTCGGCAGTGACGCACGCTGAAAGGGAGTACTCAGTTTTCACTCTGTTTGTTGTACACCGCACCTTTCCCATGCCATCTCCAGGCATTGCAAATCGTCATTGCTGGGCACCGAAGGGGGCTCGGCAGTGACGCACGCTGAAAGGGAGTACTCAGTTTTCACTCTGTTTGTTTGTTTTCTTTCTTGTTTGTTTTCTTGTTTGTTTGTTTGTCCGGACGATATCTCAGCCATCCTTTGAGCTAGGAAGCTGAAATTTCGGCACAGTAGTGAGCAAGTCCTTTGTCAAAAACAGTATTTTTTGTTTTTTGAATAATCAATTAATTGAGGAGTTATTTAATTATTAGCGATTATTTAAGTACTTATTTAATTAATCAAATTTCCTTTCTCTTCTGACCATTAACTCAGGCACCTTTTGAGTTAGGAAGCTGATATTTGGACATGCCAATGACCAGGTGATTTGGCTGCAAAGGCTATTTTTGATTTATTAATTAATCAATTAATCGATTAATTAATTAATTATTCGATTAATGACAAAAAAAAATTTTTTTTGAAGTTACAGATTCTGCTGCAATGGTGGTGGTTTATGTGTTCTCTGACCGAATTGATGAATAATTTAATTTTTTTATGATTTTTATTTATTTATTTTCATTATTAATCATTTATTTATTTTCATTATTATTAATCATATATTTATTTTCTTTCTCATTTGGCCAATATCTCAGGCACCTTTTGAGCTCAGAAGCTAATATTTGGACATGAGTGACCAAGTGATGTGGCTATCAAGGATATTTTTGATTGATTGATTAATAAATTTATCAATTAACCGATTAATTATTTAATTATTCGATGAATTACGAAAAAAAAAAAAATCAGTTACAGATTCTGATGAAATGGTGATGGTTTATGTGTTCTGTGACCGAATTGTTTAATAATTTAATTTTTTAATGATTATTATTTATTTATTTTCATTATTAATCATTCATTTATTTTCTTTCTCATTTGGCCAATATCTCAGGCACCTTTTGAGCTGGGAAGCTAATATTTGGACATGACAGTGACCAAGTGATTTGGCTATCAAGGATATTTTTGATTTATTGATTAATCATTTAATCGATTAATTATTTATTGATTAATCGATTAATTATTTATTGATTAATCAATTAATTATTTAATTTTTTATTAATGAGTTATTTAATTAAATTTCAAAAAGATACATCTAGGGATGAAGCACTAGTGGTTTAGTTATGCTATTAGCCAATTGATTAAGAAAATATTTTGTGATAATATTTTATTGATTTTAATTATACAATTAATGAATCAATTTGTGTACACCTCTCCCTCCCAATGCAGCCTCTATGAGCTGCACTGTGGTATTGCCGGGCGCCAGAGGCGCCCCGGCAATGCCGCGCTGTAGCATATTTAATTATTTGGCATGGGGGCGGTGTACTTTTTTTTTTGTTTTGTTTTTTGTTTGTTTGTTTGTTTTTTTTTTGTTGTTTTTTTTTGTTTGTTTTTTTGTTTGTTTGTTTTTTGTATACAAGATCGAGGCTCGTGAAAGAGCGAACATTAATCACACAGAAAGACAAACAGACACATAAAACAAATAACATCGGGAGCGGTAGACAAGATGGGGAGAGAGGGGGAAGGACACAAACACAACATTTGAGAGCAGGGACCGAGAGACATGGAGACATCGAGAGATCTGTGGGAGGGAGAGGGCTTTGGGGGGGAGGCATGTGAAGGGGGAGGGGGGGTGGGAGAGGTATAAACAGATGGACACTGCCAGGATTTCCAGGAAAGAAGTTGGAATTTCAAACAAGGTGGATCTGGGGTGAATTGGTGGGGGTAGAAAAGATCAAGGTTTTGGATGGGGGAAGATAAGAGATGGTGGTGAACAGCTGTTTTAAAGACCTGGAGGGAGGAGAGGGATTGAAGGGAGTGTGGGAGTTTGTTCCAGAGGCGGGAGAAAAGAGGAATGATAAGGTGAGCAGAGAGCCGAGATTTCGGCAGTTTAACCATCAGAGGGTTGCTGGCAGATCTTGTGCGACCTGTAGGAATATTTGGGGGACAGAGCACAGAGAGAGCTGGGGGAGCAAGGCCGGAGAGGAGTCGATAGAAGACAGAAAGACCACCTACCTGCCTGCGGTAAGTGAGTGAAAGGCCCTCAGAGATAGCTTCATCGCGGGAGATTCCAATGATTTTGAAAGCTTTGGATTCAAGAGCGTGAAGCCGAGCCAGGTGTGAGGCAGGAGCACCAGCCCATAGGGGAGAACAGTATTCCATTGAGCTGCGGATGAAAGCCTTGTATGTGGTGAGGAGCTCGGGTGTGCCGAGGAAGGACTTCGCACGACGGAGGATGCCCAGTCGGCGACTGGCTTTGGAGGCCAGCTTGGAAATGTGGTTTTCCCCAAGAAAGACCATGGCAGATCGTGAGACCCAAAAGCTTGAGCGACAGAACTTCTTGGAGAGGATTGTTGAGAAAGTAGATGGGAGGGTTGTCCAGTCGATCTTTTCGGAGAGACATAGTAAGAGAGTGAGATTTGTCAGGATTGAAAGACATGTTCCACTTGTTTGACCAGTCTGTGATTTTGTCCAGGTCTTCAGAGAGTGAGGAGGCTGCAGACTGCCGATCTGAGGGAAGAGGAATTGGAGCGGCAGAGAGTGGAGTCATCAGCAAAGAGATAGAGAGGATTTTCCAGAGAGTCGGAGAGATCATTGATAAAGACCAGAAAAAGCACAGGGCCCAGCACACTTCCTTGGGGAACTCCAGCCTGAACAGGAAGGGGAGATGAGAGAAATCCATTCAGGGCCACACGTTGACTACGACCAGAGAGGAAGTCCGCAAGCCATGCATGGATATTTCCATGGATACCATAGGAAAATTACTTTGAATTACTTTCAATTACTTTGAATGTATCTGTACTTGTTTGTTTTCTTTCTTGTTGTGCACCGCACCTTTCCTATGCCATCTCCAGGCATTGCAAATCGTCATTGCTGGGCACCGAAGGGGGCTCGGCAGTGACGCACGCTGAAAGGGAGTACTCAGTTTTCACTCTGGTTGTTTGTTTTCTTTCTTGTTTGTTTGTCCGGGCGATATCTCAGCCATCCTTTGAGCTAGGAAGCTGAAATTTCGGCACAGTAGTGAGCAAGTCCTTTGTCATAAACAGTATTTTTTGTTTTTTGAATAATCAATTAATTGAGGAGTTATTTAATTATTAGCGATTAATTAAGTACTTATTTAATTAATCAAATTTCCTTTCTCTTCTGACCATTAACTCAGGCACCTTTTGAGTTAGGAAGCTGATATTTGGACATGCCAATGACCAGGTGATTTGGCTGCAAAGGCTATTTTTGATTTATTAATTAATAAATTAATCAATTAATCGATTAATTATTTAATTATTCGATTAATGACTAAATTTTTTTTTTTTTTTTACTTACAGATTCTGATGAAATGGTGGTGGTTTATGTTTTCTGTGACCGAATTGATTAATAATTTAATTTTTTAATGATTATTATTTATTTATTTTCATTATTAATCATTTATTTCTTTTATTTCTCATTTGGCCAATATCTCAGGAACCTTTTGAGCTGGGAAGCTAATATTTGGACATGACAGTGACCAAGTGATGTGGCTATCAAGGATATTTTTGATTTATTGATTAATCATTTAATCGATTAATTATTTATTGATTAATTGATTAATTATTTATTGATTAATCAAGTAATTGTTTAATTATTTATTCATGACTTATTTAATTAAATTCCTAAAAGATACATCTTCGGATGAAGCACGAGTGGTTTAGTTATGCTATTAGCCAATTGATTAAGAAAATATTTTCTGATAATCTTTTATTGATTTTAATCATACAATTAATCAATCAATTAGCGTACACCTCTCCCTCCCAATGCAGCCTCCATGAGCTGCACTGCGGTATTGCCGGGCGCCGGAGGCGCCCCAGCAATGCCGCGCTGTAGGATATTTCATTATTTGGCATGGGGGCGGTGTACTTTGAATGTATCTGTACTTGTTTTCTTTCTTGTTTTTCCGGGTGATATCTCAGCCATCCTTTGAGCTCGGAAGCTGAAATTTCGGCACAATAGTGAGCAAGTACTTTGTCAACAACGGTATTTTGGGTTTTTTGATTAATCAATTAATTGATGAGTTATTTAATTCTTAGCGATTAATTAAGTACTTATACATTTCCTTTCTCTTCTGGCCATTATCTCAGGCACCTCTTGAGTTAGGAAGCTGATATTTGGACATGCCAATGACCAAGTGATTTGGCTGCAAAGGCTATTTTTTTTATTTATTGATTGATCAATTAATCAATTAATCGATTAATTATTTAATTATTCAATTAATGACTAAAAAAATTTTTTTTAAGTTACAGATTCTGATGAAATGGTGGTGGTTTATGTGTTATATTAGCGAATTGATTAATTATTTCATTTTTTTATGATTATTATTTATTTATTTTCATTATTAATTATTTATTTATTTTCTTTCTCATCTAGGCAATATCACAGGCACCTTTTGAGCTAGGAAGCTAATATTTGGACATGACAGTGACCAAGTGATGTAGCCACAAAGGATATTTTTGATTTATTGATTATCACTTAATAGATTCATTATTTATTGATTAATCAATTAATTATTTAATTTTTTTATTAATGACTTATTTAATTAAATTTCTAAAAGATACATCTTCGGATGAAGCACTAGTGGTTTAGTTATGCGATTAGCCAATTGATTATGAAAATATTTTGTGATAATCTTTTATTGATTTTAATTATACAATTAATCAATCAATTAGCGTACACCTCTCCCTCCCAATGCAGTCTCTATGAGCTGCACTGCGGTATTGCCGGGCGCCGGAGGCACCCCGGCAATGCCGCACTGTAGGTTATTTAATTATTTGGCATGGGGGCGGTGTACTTTGAATGCATCTGTACTTGTTTTTAATCCGGGCAGTAGTGGCGCCGCAGCACACGACAGCCTACAGCCTACTTCGAAAGACCTTTTCATGAAAGATTCATTCTTTTACGACAATCAAAGCCAAGGGAAGCGTGCATGCAATTCAGGACCTGGAAGCTACCCTTCGATCCTCGATCGTCATGGCGTAAAATACACCAAAAGTCATTCGTTTTCCTTTAAAAATCATGACAGTTCAGTCATTACCAGTAACATTTGAGAGAATATGGGAGAGATGGGAGCAGTAGAGGAGAGACGACAGTACAATTGACACTTGATAGAGAAAAGAGATTGAGAAGAGGAGTCGCACCCAGTTTTCAGATATGGTTAATCTGGCAGCTCTGGGAGCAATGGTGCATTTGGTCTCACATGGGGCTCAAAGTGGTAGTTGTTCAGCAGAATTGCTCTTTTTGTGGTCTGCAGTATGGCTGCAGCATTCTACAAACTGCCGAAGGTCGCCATGACCCACTGTGCACCTTCAGCAGTGCAAGTGCCCTCAGGGCTCCTTTACCATTTCTACGAGATTGTAGAGTCAATGTGGCACTTCATATGGCTGAATGCCCCCATGGCTTTTTCACTGCACCAACGGCGGTCCCGTCAACAGAATTGGCCAAAATGATTGTCTCTCCTTCAATTTTCAATTGTGGATTCTCACTCCCGGTATCCCGCACCCTTTCACCAGGCCTGACTTATTTCATCCCCTCCACCCCTTTTAATCTTTTATTCCCATTTGATTTTATCCCTTCACCTCGCACCTCCCGGAGCTGGTCCATAGTATTGATGACTAAACGAGATAATAATAACCAATGATATTTACAAAACTGTCTCATTTTATTTTGCCTATAATAAATCCTTGCATGTTGTCGATAATTAATGATTTGTTCATAAACAAACTGGTGCTATTCGTTCGCTTATATAATGTTACTCATCAAATTTGAACCACCCTCATAACTCACAAAGCAAATAAACACAGAAAAACACATTTCTTTATAGTTCATTGCCACATAACTGTAATGTCAAAAAGAATAAACATACACCTGTGCACTGGCAGAACTCTCTTCCGCCGAAGAGAGAAAATTGGCCAATCCAAGGGCAAGGGCGAGAGCTTGGACCTTGGCTATCCCTGCATCATTATCAGAGTTTGATCGGGCCAGCGGAAGGCAGGCCAAAAACCAGGAGCCTCGCCGCAAAGTGACCAATGGTCCGAGGCTCCGACCAGCACGCAGGAAGTCCAGCAACTGTGATGTACTTGGCGTTGGAGTGTAGCTTGGTCCTAAAAGGATCTTTGCACGCCGTTCCACTGTGGGATAACGCCTGTGTGCACGAATCATATGATTAGTTATGATACAAAGGACCTTTTCACCATCAATACAAGATTTTTTAAGGGTGGTTACTTGCTAGGAATAGCCAGATCTTTCAATAGCTATTTCATTGATATACTCAGTACTTCAATGGGGGGGCCATGCCTTACAATCATATGAAAGCAGGAATTATTGGCCATCTGCGTATTGCACATGCCGTAAGGTGGTGGAGGTGTTAGCTAAATTGAGAAAAATTTAGTCGAGAAAAGGAAGAGAAGGAAGAAGGACAGCGAAAGGAGGGCAGTGGAGTTTCAACATATTTCGGTGGGCGGAGGTTATGCTTTCACCCCTGTATGTTTGTTTGTGTGCAGGATATCTCAAAAATGTTGTGGACGGATTTGGATGAAATTTGATGGACATGTTTGGTGTGTGAAAATGAAAAATTGGTTACATTTCGGTGAAGATCCAGATCCGAATACTAGAATTTCTTAGTAATTCCTTCACCATGCAAAGATAGGGCCAAAAACGATATATAGCACAATATCTCAAAAAGTTGGGCACGGATTCGGGCGAAACTTAGTTGTTTCGTTGTTGGGCATGTGAAAAGAAAGAAATGATTCGATTTTGGTAAATATCCAAATCCAAATCTCGATATGAGAATTTCAAATTTGTAAAAGTGATTCTTCAACATTGAGAGATGGGGCCAAAAACTACATATATAGCATGATATTTCAAAAAGTTGTCGATAATTTATGACAATACTAGGTGGATAAGTTGATTAGATGACAAGAACGAGCAGATTAGATTTTGGTTTGGGTCGAAATCCAGATCTGGCCTATCATTGGGATAGAAAATGTAAACTCAGCAGCCTGGCAGAGGTATGCACTCAACCAAGTGTCGTTCTAGTTCAATAGGCAGTAAGTATAGATGGCCACTACCTTGGAGTAGTATTCTGGGATAATTTGTGTCACTCGTCCCATAAATGTGCTGTGAGCCTTCTTAGACCAGCCTAATGGTAACTGTGATTGACAATTTCACTTCTGCTTAATTGCCACATTCTAAATAAAACACCGGAAGTTAGAAGACGACCTTTAACCTTAACCTGTTTGTGACCAGTATATTAAAGGCTGGTATCCTTTTGACCCTCCTTCCA